>NW_027480448.1:4865882-5170000 GCF_051401765.1 Calliopsis andreniformis | reverse complement strand
TCAACCCTCAGCCCTCATCCTCCATCCTCAATCCTCAATCCTCAATCCTCAATCCTCATTCCCCAACCCTCAGTCCTCATTCCTCAAACCTCAATCCTCAACCCTCAGTCCTCATACTCAATTCTCAATTCTCAATCCTCAATACTCAATCCTCAATCTTCAATCCTCAATAATCAATCTCCAATCCTCAATCCTCAATCCTCGATCCTCAATCCTCAGGCATCAATACTCAATCTTCAATACTCAATCCTCAACCCTCAATCCTCAATCCTCAATCCACAATCTTCAACCTTCAATACTCAATAATCAATCTCCAATCCTAGATCCTCAATCCTCAATCCTCAATCCTCAATCCTCAATCCTCATTCTTCAATCCCCAATACCTAATCCTCAATCTTCAATCCTCAAACATCAATCCTCAATTCTCAATCCTCAATCGTCAGTCCTCAGCCGTCAAACCTCTATCCCCGACGCTTAGCACTCATCCTCAATCCTCAGTCCTCAATCCTCAATCCCCACACCTAAATCCTCTACCGTCAGTCCTCGTCCTCAATCCTCAAACCTCAATCCTCAATCCTCAATATTCAATCCACAATCCCCAACCGTCACTACTCAATAATCAATCTCCAATCCTAGATCCTCAATCCTCAATCCTCAACCCTGAATCCTCAATATTCAATCATCAATACTCAATCTTCAATCCTCAATCTTCAATCCTCAATACTCAATCTTCAATCCTCAATCCTCAATCCTCAATCCTCAATCCTCAATCCTCAGGCATCAATACTCAATCTACAATATTCAATACTCAATCCTTAATACTCAATGCTCAATCCTCAATACTCAATCTTCAATCCTCAACACTCAATCTGCAATCCTCAATCCTCAATCCTCAATCCTAAATCCTCATTCTTCAATCCTCAATACCCAATCCTCAATCTTCAATCCTCAATCCTCAATCCTCAATCCTAATTCCTCAATCCTCATTCTTCAATCCTCAATACCCAATCCTCAATTTCAATCCTCAATCCTCAATCCTCATTTCTCAATCCTCAATCCTTAACCCTCAGCCCTCATCCTCCATCCTCAGTACTCAATCCTCTATCCTCAATCTTCAATCCTCAATACTCAATCCGCAATCCTCAAACCTCAATCCTCAGTCCTCAGTATTCAATCATCAATACTCAATCTTCAATCCTCAATCCTCAAACCTCAATCCTCAATCCTCATTCTTCAATCCTAAATACCCAATCCTCAATATTCAATCCTCAATCCTCAATCCTCAATTCTCAATCCTCAATCCTTGATCCTCAGACCTCAAACATCAATATTCAACCCTCAGTCCTCGTCCTCAATCCACAACCCTCAATCCTCAGTCCTCAATATTCAATCATCGATATTCAATCTTCAATACTCAATCCTCAATCCTCAATCCTCAATCCTCAATCCTCAATCTTCAACCCTGTATACTCAATCCTCAATACTCAATCCTCAATCTTCAATCCTCAATCCTCAATCCTCAATCCTAATTTCTCAATCCTCATTCTCCAATCCTCAATACCCAATCCTCAATATAAATCCTCAATCCTCAATCCTCATTTCTCAATCCTCAATCCTCAACCCTCAGCCCTCATCCTCCATCCTCAATCCTCAATCCTCAATCCTCAATCCTCATTCCCCAACCCTCAGTCCTCATTCCTCAAACCTCAATCCTCAACCCTCAGTCCTCATACTCAATTCTCAATTCTCAATCCTCAATACTCAATCCTCAATCTTCAATCCTCAATAATCAATCTCCAATCCTCAATCCTCATTCCTCGATCCTCAATCCTCAGGCATCAATACTCAATCTTCAATACTCAATCCTCAACCCTCAATCCTCAATCCTCAATCCACAATCTTCAACCTTCAATACTCAATAATCAATCTCCAATCCTAGATCCTCAATCCTCAATCCTCAATCCTCAATCCTCAATTCCCAGTCGTCAATCCTCAGTCATCAATCCTCAATCTTCAATACTCAATCGTCAATCCTTAGTCCTCAATCCTCAATCCTCAATCCTCGTTCCTCAAACCACAATCCTCAACCCTCAGTCTTCATCCTCAATCCTCAAACCTCAATCCTCAATCCTCAATCCTCAATCTTCAACTCTGAATCCTCAATCCTCAATACTCAATCCTCAACCTTCGATCCTCAATACTCAATCTTCAATCCTCAATCCTCAATCCTCAAACCTCAATCCTCAGGCATCAATACTCAATCTTCAATGCTCAGTCCTCAATCCTCAATCCTCAATCATCATTCCCCAACCCTCAGTCCTCATTCCTCAAACCTCAATCCTCAACCCTCAGTCCTCATCTTCAATTCTCAATTCTCAATCCTCAATCCTCAATCCTCAATCTTCAATCCTCAATAATCAATCTCCGATCCTATGTCCTCAATCCCCAGCATTCAATCGTTAATCCTCAATCTTCAGTCCTCAATCCCCAGTCATCAATCTTCAATCCTCAATGGTCAATCCTCAATCCTCAATCCTCAGTCCTCAATCCCCAATCCTCAATCCTCAAACCTCAATACTCAACCGTCAGTCCTAGTCCTCAATCCTCAAACCTCAATCCTCAATCCTCAATATTCAATCATCAATACTCAATCGTCAATCCTCAATCCTCAATCCACAATCCTCAATCCTCATTCTTCAATCCTAAATACCCAATCCTCAATTTCCAATCCTCAATCCTCAATCCTCAATTCTCAATCCTCAATCCTTGATCCTCAGACCTCAAACATCAATATTCAATCCTCAGTCCTCGTCCTCAATCCACAACCCTCAATCCTCAGTCCTCAATATTCAATCATCGATATTCAATCTTCAATCCTCAATCCTCAATCCTCAATCCTCAATCCTCAATCCTCAATCTTCAACCCTGAATCCTCAATCCTCAATACTCAATCCTCAATCTTCAATCCTCAATCCTCAATCCTCAATCCTAATTCCTCAATCCTCATTCTTCAATCCTCAATACCCAATCCTCAATATAAATCCTCAATCCTCAATCCTCATTTCTCAATCCCCAATACCTAATCCTCAATCTTCAATCCTCAAACATCAATCCTCAATTCTCAATCCTCAATCGTCAGTCCTCAGCCGTCAAACCTCTATCCCCGACGCTTAGCACCCATCCTCAATCCTCAGTCCTCAATCCTCAATCCCCACACCTAAATCCTCTACCGTCAGTCCTCGTCCTCAATCCTCAAACCTCAATCCTCAATCCTCAATATTCAATCCACAATCCCCAACCTTCACTACTCAATAATCAATCTCCAATCCTAGATCCTCAATCCTCAATCCTCAGTCCTCAATCCTCAATCCTCAATCCACAATCCTCAACCTTCAATACTCAATAATCAATCTCCAATCCTAGATCCTCAATCCTCAATCCTGAATCCTCAATCCTCAATCCTCATTCTTCAATCCTCAATACCGAATCCTCAATCTTCAATCCTCAAACATCAATCCTCAATTCTCAATCCTCAATCGTCAGTCCTCAGCCGTCAAACCTCAATCCCCGATCCTTAGCACTCATCCTCAATCCTCAGTCCTCAATCCTCAATTCCCAAACCTAAATCCTCTACCGTCAGTCCTCGTCCTCAATCCTCAAACCTCAATCCTCAATCCTCAATATTTAATCATCAATACTCAATCTTCTATCATCAATCCTCAATCCTCAATCCTCAATCCTCAATCCTCAATCCTCAATATTCAATCATCAATACTCAACATTCAATCCTCAATCTTCAATCCTCAATACGCAATCTTCAATCCTCAATCCTCAATCCTCAATCCTCAATCCTCAATCCTCAGGCATCAATACTCAATCTACAATATTCAATCCTCAATCCTTAATACTCAATCCACAATCCTCAACCTACAATACTCAATACTCAATCTTCAATCCTCAATCCTCAAACCTCAATCCTCAATCCTCAATCCTCAATCCTCAATATTCAATCCTCAATACTCAATCTTCAATCATCAATCCTCAATCCTCAATTCTCAGTCGTCAATCCTCAGTCATCAATCCTCAATCTTCAATACTCAATCGTCAATCCTTAGTCCTCAATCCTCAATCCTCAATCCTCGTTCCTCAAACCTCAATCCTCAACCCTCAGTCTTCATCCTCAATTCTCAATACTCAATCCTCAATCCAAAATCTTCAATCCTCAATAATCAATATCCGATCCTAGATCCTCAATACCCAATCTTCAATCGTTAATCCTCAATCTTCAATCCTCAATGCTCAATCATCAATCCTCAATCCTCAGTCCTCAATCCCCAATCCTCAATCATCAAACCTCAATCCTCAACGGTCAGTCCTCGTCCTCAATCCTCAAACCTCAATCCTCAATACTCAATATTCAATCATCAATACTCAATCATCAATCCTCAATCCTCAAACCTCAATCCTCAATCCTCAATCCTCAATCCCCAATCCCCATTCCTCAAACCTCAATCCTCAACCCTCAGTCCTCATCTTCAATTCTCAATTCTCAATCCTCAATCCTCAATCCTCAATCTTCAATCCTCAATAATCAATCTCCGATCCTATGTCCTCAATCCCCAACCTTCAATCGTTAATCCTCAATCTTCAGTCTTCAATCCCCAGTCATCAATCTTCAATCCTCAATGGTCAATCCTCAATCCTCAATCCTCAGTCCTCAATCCCCAATCCTCAATCCTCAAACCTCAATACTCAACCGTCAGTCCTAGTCCTCAATCCTCAAACCTCAATCCTCAATCCTCAATATTCAATCATCAATACTCAATCTTCAATCCTCAATCCTCAATCCACAATCCTCAATCCTCATTCTTCAATCCTAAATACCCAATCCTCAATTTCCAATCCTCAATCCTCAATCCTCAATTCTCAATCCTCAATCCTTGATCCTCAGACCTCAAACATCAATATTCAATCCTCAGTCCTCGTCCTCAATCCACAACCCTCAATCCTCAGTCCTCAATATTCAATCATCGATATTCAATCTTCAATCCTCAATCCTCAATCCTCAATCCTCAATCCTCAATCCTCAATCTTCAACCCTGAATCCTCAATCCTCAATCCTCAATCCTGAATCCTCAATCCTCAATCCTCATTCTTCAATCCTCAATACCGAATCCTCAATCTTCAATCCTCAAACATCAATCCTCAATTCTCAATCCTCAATCGTCAGTCCTCAGCCGTCAAACCTCAATCCCCGATCCTTAGCACTCATCCTCAATCCTCAATCCTAAATCCTCATTCTTCAATCCTCAATACCCAATCCTCAATCTTCAATCCTCAATCCTCAATCCTCAATCCTCAATCCTAATTCCTCAATCCTCATTCTTCAATCCTCAATACCCAATCCTTAATTTCAATCCTCAATCCTCAATCCTCATTTCTCAATCCTCAATCCTTAACCCTCAGCCCTCATCCTCCATCCTCAGTACTCAATCCTCTATCCTCAATCTTCAATCCTCAATACTCAATCCGCAATCCTCAAACCTCAATCCTCAGTCCTCAATATTCAATCATCAATACTCAATCTTCAATCCTCAATCCTCAAACCTCAATCCTCAATCCTCATTCTTCAATCCTAAATACCCAATCCTCAATATTCAATCCTCAATCCTCAATCCTCAATTCTCAATCCTCAATCCTTGATCCTCAGACCTCAAACATCAATATTCAACCCTCAGTCCTCGTCCTCAATCCACAACCCTCAATCCTCAGTCCTCAATATTCAATCATCGATATTCAATCTTCAATACTCAATCCTCAATCCTCAATCCTCAATCCTCAATCCTCAATCTTCAACCCTGTATCCTCAATCCTCAATACCCAATCCTCAATCTTCAATCCTCAATCCTCAATCCTCAATCCTAATTCCTCATTCCTCATTCTTCAATCCTCAATACCCAATCCTCAATTTCAATCCTCAATCCTCAATCCTCATTTCTCAATCCTCAATCCTTAACCCTCAGCCCTCATCCTCCATCCTCAGTACTCAATCCTCTATCCTCAATCTTCAATCCTTAATACTCAATCTTCAATCCTCATTCCTCAATCCTCAATCCTCAATCCTCAATATTCAATCCTCAATACTCAATCTTCAATCATCATCCTCAATCCTCAATTCTCAGTCGTCAATCCTCAGTCATCAATCCTCAATCTTCAATACTCAATCGTCAATCCTTAGTCCTCAATCCTCAATCCTCAATCCTCGTTCCTCAAACCACAATCCTCAACCCTCAGTCTTCATCCTCAATCCTCAAACCTCAATCCTCAATCCTCAATACTCAATCTTCAACCCTGAATCCTCAATCCTCAATAATCAATCCTCAACCTTCAATCCTCAATACTCAATCTTCAATCCTCAATCCTCAATCCTCAATCCTCAATCCTCAATCTTCAATCCTCAATAATCAATCTCCGATCCTATGTCCTCAATCCCCAACCTTCAATCGTTAATCCTCAATCTTCAGTCCTCAATCCCCAGTCATCAATCTTCAATCCTCAATGGTCAATCCTCAATCCTCAATCCTCAGTCCTCAATCCCCAATCCTCAATCCTCAAACCTCAATACTCAACCGTCAGTCCTCGTCCTCAATCCTCAAACCTCAATCCTCAATCCACAATATTCAATCATCAATACTCAATCTTCAATCCTCAATCCTCAAACCACAATCCTCAATCCTCATTCTTCAATCCTAAATACCCAATCCTCAATTTCCAATCCTCAACCCTCAATCCTCAATTCTCAATCCTCAATCCCTAATCCTCAATCCTCAATCCTCAATCTTCAACCCTGAATCCTCAATCCTCAACTCTCAGCCCTCATCCTCTATCCTCAATCCTCAATCTTCAATCCTCAATCCTCAATCCGCAAGCCTCAATCCTCAATCCTCAATCCTCAGTCCTCAAACAACAATCCTCAACACTCAATTCTCAATCCTCAATGTTCAATCCTCAATCCTCAATCCTCAATCCCCAATCCACAATCCTCAGGCATTAATACTCGATCTTCAATACTCAATCCTCAATCCTCAATCCTCAATCCTCAATCCTCAAACCTCAATCCCCATTCCTCAAACCTCAATCCTCAACTCTCAGTCCTCATCCTCAGTTCTCAATACTCAATCATCAATCCTCAATTCTCAATCTTCAATCCTCAATAATCAACCTCCAATCCTAGATCCTCAATCCCCAACCTTCAATCCTTAATCCTCAATCTTCAATCCTTAATTCTCAATCGTCAATCTTCAATCCTCAATACTTAATCTTCAATCCTCAATCCTCAATCCTCAATCCTCAATCCTTAATCCTCAATCCTTAATCCTCAATCGTCAATCTTCACTCCTCAATACTCAATCTTCAACCCTCAATCCTCAATCCTCAATCCTCAATCCTCATTCTTCAATACTCAATACCCAACCCTCAATCCTCAATCCTCAATCCTCAATCCTCATTCTTCAATACTCAATACCCAATCCTCAATCTTCAATCCTCAATCCTCAATCCTCAATTCTCAATCCTCAATCCTCAGTCCTCTGTCCTCAAACCTCAACCCTCTACCCTCAGCCCTCATCCTCCATCCTCAACCCTCAATCATCAATCCTCAATCTTATATCCTCAATATTCAATCTTCAATCCTCAATGCTCAATCCTCAATCCTCAATCCTCAACCCTCAGTGATCAATACTCAATCTTCAATACTCAATCCTCAATCCTCAATCCTCAATCCTCAATCCTCAAACCTCAATCCTCAATCCTCAATCCTCAATCCCCAATTCCCAAACCTCAATCCTCAACCCTCAGCCCTCATCCTCAATTCTCAATTCTCAATCCTCAATCATCAATCCTCAATCTTCAATCCTCAATCCTGAATCCTCAATCCTCAATCATCAGTACTCAATCCTCAATCCTCAACCTTCAATCCTCAATACTCAATCTTCAATCCTCAATCCTCAACCCTCAATCCTCAATCCTCAATCTTCAATCCTCAATCCTCAATCCTCAATCTTCAATCCTCAATACTCAATCTGCAATCCTCAATCCTCAAACCTCAATCCTCAATCCTCATTCTTCAATCCTCAATGCCCAATCCTCAATCTTCAATCCTCAATCCTCAATCCTCAATTCTCAATCCTCAATCCTTAATCCTCAATCCTCAATCCTCAATTCTCAATCCTCAATCCTCAGTCCTCTGTCCTCAAACCTCAACCCTCTACCCTCAGCCCTCATCCTCCATCCTCAATCCTCAATCATCAATCCTCAATCTTATATCCTCAATATTCAATCTTCAATCCTCAATGCTCAATCCTCAATCCTCAATCCTCAGTCCTCAATCCTCAGTGATCAATACTCAATCTTCAATACTCAATCCTCAATCCTCAATCCTCAATCCTCAATCCTCAATCCTCAATCTTCAATCCTCAACACTCAATCTTCAATCCTCAATCCTCAATCCTCAATCCTCAATCCTCAATCCTCATTCTTCAATCCTCAGTACCCAATCCTCAATCTTCAATCCTGAATTCTCAATCCTCAATCCTCAATCCTCAATCCTCAATCCTCAATCCTCAATCCTCAATCCCCAATTCCCAAACCTCAATCCTCAACCCTCAGCCCTCATCCTCAATTCTCAATTCTCAATCCTCAATACCCAATCCCCAATTTCAATCATCAATCCTCAATCCTCATTTCTCAATCCTCAATCCTCAATCCTCAGCCCTCATCCTCCATCCTCAATCCTCAATCCTCAATCCTCAATCCTCAATCTTCAATCCTCAATTCTCAATATTCAATCCTCGATCCTCAATCCTCAAACCTCAATCCTCAATCCTCAATTTTCAATCCTCAATACTCAATCTTCAATCCCCAATCCTCAATTCTCAATCCTCAATCCTCATTCTCCAACCCTCAATCCTCATTCCTCACACCTCAATCCTCAACCCTCAGTCCTCATACTCAATCCTCAATCCTCAATCCTCATTCCCCAATACTCAATCCTCAATCGTCAATCCTCAATCCTCAATCCTCATTCTTCAATCCTAAATACCCAATCCTCAATCTTCAATCCTCAATCCTCAATCCTCAATTCTCAATCCTCAATCCTTAATCCTCAGACCTCAAACATCAATATTAAACCCTCAGTCCTCGTCCTCAATACACAAGCCTCAATCCTCAGTCCTCAATATTCAATCATCAATATTCAATCTTCAATCCTCAATCCTCAATCCTCAATCCTCAATCCTCAATCCTCAATCCTCAATACTCAATCTTCAATCCTCAATCCTCAATCCTCAATCCTCAATACTCAATCTTCAATCCTCAACACTCAATCTTCGATCCTCAATCCTCAATCCTCAATCCTCAATCCTCATTCTTCAATCCTCAATACCCAATCCTCAATCTTCAATCCTCAATCCTCAATCCTCAATCCTAATTCCTCATTCCTCATTCTTCAATCCTCAATACCTAATCCTCAATTTCAATCCTCAATCCTCAATCCTCATTTCTCAATCCTCAATCCTTAACCCTCAGCCCTCATCCTCCATCCTCAGTACTCAATCCTCTATCCTCAATCTTCAATCCTCAATACTCAATCTTCAATCCTCATTCCTCAATCCTCAATCCTCAATCCTCAATATTCAATCCTCAATACTCAATCTTCAATCATCATCCTCAATCCTCAATTCTCAGTCGTCAATCCTCAGTCATCAATCCTCAATCTTCAATACTCAATCGTCAATCCTTAGTCCTCAATCCTCAATCCTCAATCCTCGTTCCTCAAACCACAATCCTCAACCCTCAGTCTTCATCCTCAATCCTCAAACCTCAATCCTCAATCCTCAATCCTCAATCTTCAACCCTGAATCCTCAATCCTCAATAATCAATCCTCAACCTTCAATCCTCAATACTCAATCTTCAATCCTCAATCCTCAATCCTCAATCCTCAATCCTCAATCTTCAATCCTCAATAATCAATCTCCGATCCTATGTCCTCAATCCCCAACCTTCAATCGTTAATCCTCAATCTTCAGTCCTCAATCCCCAGTCATCAATCTTCAATCCTCAATGGTCAATCCTCAATCCTCAATCCTCAGTCCTCAATCCCCAATCCTCAATCCTCAAACCTCAATACTCAACCGTCAGTCCTCGTCCTCAATCCTCAAACCTCATTCCTCAATCCACAATATTCAATCATCAATACTCAATCTTCAATCCTCAATCCTCAAACCACAATCCTCAATCCTCATTCTTCAATCCTAAATACCCAATCCTCAATTTCCAATCCTCAACCCTCAATCCTCAATTCTCAATCCTCAATCCCTAATCCTCAATCCTCAATCCTCAATCTTCAACCCTGAATCCTCAATCCTCAATACTCAGTCCTCAATCTTCAATCCTCAATTCTCAATCTTCGATCCTCAATCCTCAATCCTCAATCCTCAATCCTCAATCCTCAATATTCAATCATCAATACTCAATCTTCAATCCTCAATCCTCAAACCTCAATCCTCAATACCCAATAGTCAACCTTCAATCCTCAATCCTCAGTCCTCAACCCTCAATCCTCACTCCTCATTCTTCAATCCTCAATACCCAGTCCTCAATCTTCAATCCTCAATCCTCAATCCTCAATTCTCAATCGTCAATCCTCAGTCCTCTGTCCTCAAACCTCAATCCTCAACCCTCAGCCCTTATCCTCCATCTTCAATCCTCTATCCTCAATCCTCAATCTTCAATCCTCAATACTCAATCTTCAATACTCAACCCTCAGTCCTCGTCCTCAATCCACAACCCTCAATCCTCAATCCTCAATCTTCAATCATAAATATTCAATCTTCAGTCCTCAATCCTCAATCCTCAATCCTCAATCCTCAATCCTCAATGTTCAATCCGCAATGCCCAATCCTCAATCTTCAATCTTCAATCCTCAATCCTCAAACCTCAATTCTCAATCCTCAATCCTCAGTCCTCAGACCTCAAACCTCAATCCTCAACTCTCAGCCCTCATCCTCTATCCTCAATCCTCAATCTTCAATCCTCAATCCTCAATCCGCAAGCCTCAATCCTCAATCCTCAATCCTCAGTCCTCAAACAACAATCCTCAACACTCAATTCTCAATCCTCAATGTTCAATCCTCAATCCTCAATCCTCAATCCCCAATCCACAATCCTCAGGCATTAATACTCGATCTTCAATACTCAATCCTCAATCCTCAATCCTCAATCCTCAATCCTCAAACCTCAATCCCCATTCCTCAAACCTCAATCCTCAACTCTCAGTCCTCATCCTCAGTTCTCAATACTCAATCATCAATCCTCAATTCTCAATCTTCAATCCTCAATAATCAACCTCCAATCCTAGATCCTCAATCCCCAACCTTCAATCCTTAATCCTCAATCTTCAATCCTTAATTCTCAATCGTCAATCTTCAATCCTCAATACTTAATCTTCAATCCTCAATCCTCAATCCTCAATCCTCAATCCTTAATCCTCAATCGTCAATCTTCACTCCTCAATACTCAATCTTCAACCCTCAATCCTCAATCCTCAATCCTCAATCCTCATTCTTCAATACTCAATACCCAATCCTCAATCTTCAATCCTCAATCCTCAATCCTCAATTCTCAATCCTCAATCCTCAGTCCTCTGTCCTCAAACCTCAACCCTCTACCCTCAGCCCTCATCCTCCATCCTCAACCCTCAATCATCAATCCTCAATCTTATATCCTCAATATTCAATCTTCAATCCTCAATGCTCAATCCTCAATCCTCAATCCTCAATCCTCAGTGATCAATACTCAATCTTCAATACTCAATCCTCAATCCTCAATCCTCAATCCTCAATCCTCAATCCTCAATCCTCAATCCTCAATCCTCAATCCCCAATTCCCAAACCTCAATCCTCAACCCTCAGCCCTCATCCTCAATTCTCAATTCTCAATCCTCAATCATCAATCCTCAATCTTCAATCCTCAATCCTGAATCCTCAATCCTCAATCATCAGTACTCAATCCTCAATCCTCAACCTTCAATCCTCAATACTCAATCTTCAATCCTCAATCCTCAACCCTCAATCCTCAATCCTCAATCTTCAATCCTCAATCCTCAATCCTCAATCTTCAATCCTCAATACTCAATCTGCAATCCTCAATCCTCAAACCTCAATCCTCAATCCTCATTCTTCAATCCTCAATGCCCAATCCTCAATCTTCAATCCTCAATCCTCAATCCTCAATTCTCAATCCTCAATCCTTAATCCTCAATCCTCAATCCTCAATTCTCAATCCTCAATCCTCAGTCCTCTGTCCTCAAACCTCAACCCTCTACCCTCAGCCCTCATCCTCCATCCTCAATCCTCAATCATCAATCCTCAATCTTATATCCTCAATATTCAATCTTCAATCCTCAATGCTCAATCCTCAATCCTCAATCCTCAGTCCTCAATACTCAGTGACCAATACTCAATCTTCAATACTCAATCCTCAATCCTCAATCCTCAATCCTCAATCCTCAATCCTCAATCTTCAATCCTCAACACTCAATCTTCAATCCTCAATCCTCAATCCTCAATCCTCAATCCTCATTCTTCAATCCTCAATACCCAATCCTCAATCTTCAATCCTGAATTCTCAATCCTCAATCCTCAATCCTCAATCCTCAATCCTCAATCCTCAATCCTCAATCCCCAATTCCCAAACCTCAATCCTCAACCCTCAGCCCTCATCCTCAATTCTCAATTCTCAATCCTCAATACCCAATCCCCAATTTCAATCCTCAATCCTCAATCCTCATTTCTCAATCCTCAATCCTCAATCCTCAGCCCTCATCCTGCATCCTCAATCCTCAATCCTCAATCCTCAATCCTCAATCTTCAATCCTCAATTCTCAATATTCAATCCTCGATCCTCAATCATCAATCCTCAATCCTCTATCCTCAGGCATCAATACTCAGTCTTCAATGCTCAATCCTCGATCCTCAATCCTTCATCCTCATTCCCCAACCCTCAATCCTCATTCCTCAAACCTCAATCCTCAACCCTCAGACCTCATACTCAATTCTCAATTCTCAATTCTCAATTCTCAATCCTCAATGCTCAATCCTCAATCTTCAATCCTCAATAATCAATCTCCAATCCTCAATCCTCAATCCTCGATCCTCAATCCTCAGGCATCAATACTCAATCTTCAATACTCAATCCTCAATCCTCAATCCTCAATTCTCAACCCTCAATCCTCATGCCTCAAACCTCAATCCTCAATCCTCAACCCTCGGTCCTCATCCTCAATTCTCAATTCTCAATCCTCAATCCTCAATCCTCTATCTTCATTCCTCAATAATCAATCTCCAATCCTAGATCCTCAATCCCCAATCTTCAATCCTTAATACTCAATCTTCAATCCTCAATCCGGAGTCATCAATCTTCAATCCTCAATGCTCAATCCTCAATCCTCAATCCTCAGTCCTCAATCCACAATCCTCAATCCTCAACCTCAATCCTCAATCCTCAATCCTCAATCCTCAATCTTCAATCATCAATATTCAATCTTCAATCCTCAATCCTCAATCCTCAATCCTCAATCCTCAATCCTCAATCTGCAATCCTCAATCCTCAAACCTCAATCCTCAATCCTCAATCTTCAATCCTCAATACTCAATCTTCAATCCCCAATCCTCAATTCTCAATCCTCAATCCTCATTCCCCAACCCTCAATCCTCATTCCTCAAACCACAATCCTCAACCCTCAGTCCTCATACTCAATCCTCAATCCTCAATCCTCAATCCCCAATACTCAATCCTCAATCGTCAATCCTCAATCCCGAATCCTCAATCTTCAATCTTCAATCCTCAATCCTCAATCCTCAATTCTCAATCGTCAATCCTCAGTCCTCTGTCCTCAAACCTCAATCCTCAACCCTCAGCCCTCATCCTCCATCTTCAATCCTCTATCCTCAATCCTCAATCTTCAATCCTCAATACTCAATCTTCAATACTCAACCCTCAGTCCTCGTCCTCAATCCACAACCCTCAATCCTCAATCCTCAATCTTCAATCATAAATATTCAATCTTCAGTCCTCAATCCTCAATCCTCAATCCTCAATCCTCAATCCTCAATGTTCAATCCGCAATGCCCAATCCTCAATCTTCAATCTTCAATCCTCAATCCTCAAACCTCAATTCTCAATCCTCAATCCTCAGTCCTCAGACCTCAAACCTCAATCCTCAACTCTCAGCCCTCATCCTCTATCCTCAATCCTCAATCTTCAATCCTCAATCCTCAATCCGCAAGCCTCAATCCTCAATCCTCAATCCTCAGTCCTCAAACAACAATCCTCAACACTCAATTCTCAATCCTCAATGTTCAATCCTCAATCCTCAATCCTCAATCCTCAATCCTCAATCTGCAATCCTCAATCCTCAAACCTCAATCCTCAATCCTCAATCTTCAATCCTCAATACTCAATCTTCAATCCCCAATCCTCAATTCTCAATCCTCAATCCTCATTCCCCAACCCTCAATCCTCATTCCTCAAACCTCAATCCTCAACCCTCAGTCCTCATACTCAATCCTCAATCCTCAATCCTCAATCCCCAATACTCAATCCTCAATCGTCAATCCTCAATCCCGAATCCTCAATCTTCAATCCTTAATCCTCAATCTTCAATCCTTAATTCTCAATCGTCAATCTTCAATCCTCAATACTTAATCTTCAATCCTCAATCCTCAATCCTCAATCCTCAATCCTTAGTCCTCAATCGTCAATCTTCACTCCTCAATACTCAATCTTCAACCCTCAATCCTCAATCCTCAATCCTCAATCCTCATTCTTCAATACTCAATACCCAATCCTCAATCTTCAATCCTCAATCCTCAATCCTCAATTCTCAATCCTCAATCCTCAGTCCTCTGTCCTCAAACCTAAACCCTCTACCCTCAGCCCTCATCCTCCATCCTCCATCCTCAATCATCAATCCTCAATCTTATATCCTCAATATTCAATCTTCAATCCTCAATGCTCAATCCTCAATCCTCAATCCTCAATCCTCAGTGATCAATACTCAATCTTCAATACTCAATCCTCAATCCTCAATCCTCAATCCTCAATCCTCAATCCTCAATCCTCAATCCTCAATCCTCAATCCCCAATTCCCAAACCTCAATCCTCAACCCTCAGCCCTCATCCTCAATTCTCAATTCTCAATCCTCAATCATCAATCCTCAATCTTCAATCGTCAATCCTGAATCCTAAATCCTCAATCATCAGTACTCAATCCTCAATCCTCAACCTTCAATCCTCAATACTCAATCTTCAATCCTCAATACTCAACCCTCAATCCTCAATCCTCAGTCTTCAATCCTCAATCCTCAATCCTCAATCTTTAATCCTCAATGCTCAATCTGCAATCCTCAATCCTCAAACCTCAATCCTCAATCCTCATTCTTCAATCCTCAATGCCCAATCCTCAATCTTCAATCCTCAATCCTCAATCCTCAATTCTCAATCCTCAATCCTTAATCCTCAATCCTCAATCCTCAATTCTCAATCCTCAATCCTCAGTCCTCTGTCCTCAAACCTCAACCCTCTACCCTCAGCCCTCATCCTCCATCCTCAATCCTCAATCATCAATCCTCAATCTTATATCCTCAATATTCAATCTTCAATCCTCAATGCTCAATCCTCAATCCTCAATCCTCAGTCCTCAATCCTCAGTGATCAATACTCAATCTTCAATACTCAATCCTCAATCCTCAATCCTCAATCCTCAATCCTCAATCCTCAATCTTCAATCCTCAACACTCAATCTTCAATCCTCAATCCTCAATCCTCAATCCTCAATCCTCATTCTTCAATCCTCAATACCCAATCCTCAATCTTCAATCCTGAATCCTCAATCCTCAATCCTCAATCCTCAATCCTCAATCCTCAATCCTCAATCCTCAATCCCCAATTCCCAAACCTCAATCCTCAACCCTCAGCCCTCATTCTCAATTCTCAATTCTCAATCCTCAATACCCAATCCCCAATTTCAATCCTCAATCCTCAATCCTCATTTCTCAATCCTCAATCCTCAATCCTCAGCCCTCATCCTCCATCCTCAATCCTCAATCCTCAATCCTCAATCCTCAATCTTCAATCCTCAATTCTCAATATTCAATCCTCGATCCTCAATCATCAATCCTCAATCCTCTATCCTCAGGCATCAATACTCAGTCTTCAATGCTCAATCCTCAATCCTCAATCCTTCATCCTCATTCCCCAACCCTCAATCCTCATTCCTCAAACCTCAATCCTCAACCCTCAGACCTCATACTCAATTCTCAATTCTCAATTCTCAATCCTCAATCCTCAATCCTCAATCTTCAATCCTCAATAATCAATCTCCAATCCTCAATCCTCAATCCTCGATCCTCAATCCTCAGGCATCAATACTCAATCTTCAATACTCAATCCTCAATCCTCAATCCTCAATTCTCAACCCTCAATCCTCATGCCTCAAACCTCAATCCTCAATCCTCAACCCTCAGTCCTCATCCTCAATTCTCAATTCTCAATCCTCAATCCTCAATCCTCTATCTTCATTCCTCAATAATCAATCTCCAATCCTAGATCCTCAATCCCCAACCTTCAATCCTTAATACTCAATCTTCAATCCTCAATCCGGAGTCATCAATCTTCAATCCTCAATGCTCAATCCTCAATCCTCAATCCTCAGTCCTCAATCCACAATCCTCAATCCTCAACCTCAATCCTCAATCCTCAATCCTCAATCCTCAATCTTCAATCATCAATATTCAATCTTCAATCCTCAATCCTCAATCCTCAATCCTCAATCCTCAATCCTCAATCTGCAATCCTCAATCCTCAAACCTCAATCCTCAATCCTCAATCTTCAATCCTCAATACTCAATCTTCAATCCCCAATCCTCAATTCTCAATCCTCAATCCTCATTCCCCAACCCTCAATCCTCATTCCTCAAACCTCAACCCTCAACCCTCAGTCCTCATACTCAATTCTCAATTCTCAATCCTCAATCCTCAATCCTCAATCTTCAATCCTCAATAATCAATCTCCAATCCTCAATCCTCAATCCTCGGTCCTCAATCCTCAGGCATAAATACTCAATCTTCAATACTCAATCCTCAATCCTCAATCCTCAATCCTCAATCCTCAAACCTCAATCCTCAATCCTCAATATTCAATCATCAATACTCAATCTGCAATCCTCAATCCTCTATCCTCAATCCTCAATCCTCAATCCTCAATCCTCAATCCTCAATACTCAATCCTCAATCCTCAATACTCATTCTTCTATCCTCAATACCCAATCCTCAACCTTCAATTCTCAATCCTCAATCCTCAATCCTCAATTCTCAATCCTCAATCCTCAGTCCTCAGACCTCAAACCTCAATCCTCAACTCTCAGCCCTCATCCTCAATCCTCAATCCTCAATCTTCAATCCTCAGTCCTCAATCCGCAAGCCTCAATCCTCAATCCTCAATCCTCAGTCCTCAAACAACAATCCTCAACACTCAATTCTCAATCCTCAACATTCAATCCTCAATCCTCAATCCTCAATCCCCAATCCACAATCCTCAGGCATCAATACTCAATCTTCAATACTCAATCCTCAATCCTCAATCCTCAATCCCCAATACTCAATCCTCAATCGTCAATCCTCAATCCCGAATCCTCAATATTCAATCTTCAATCCTCAATCCTCAATACTCAATCCTCAATCCTCAATCCTCAGGCATCAGTACTCAATCTTCAATACTCAATCCTCAATCCTCAATCCTCAATCCTCAGTCCTCAACCCTCAATCCTCATTCCTCAAACCTCAATCCTCAACCCTCAGTTCTCATACTCAATTCTCAATTCTCAATCCTCAATTCTCAATCCTCAATCTTCAATCCTCAATAATCAATCTCCAATTCTAGATCCTCAATCCCCAATCTTCAATCCTTAATCCTCAATCTTCAATCCCCAATCCCCAGTACTTAATCTTCAATCCTCAATGCTCAAACCTCAATGCTCAACCCTCAGTCCTCATCCTCAATTCTCAATTCTCAATCCTCAATCCTCAATCCTCAATCTTCAATCCTCAATAATCAATATCCGATCCTAGATCCTCAATCCCCAATCTTCAATCGTTAATCCTCAATCTTCAATCGTCAATCCCCAGTCATCAATCTTCAATCCTCAATGCTCAATCCTCAATCCTCAATCCTGAGTCCTCAATCCCCAATCCTCAATCCTCAAACCTCAATACCCAACCGTCAGTCCTCGTCCTCAATCCTCAAACCTCAATCCGCAATCCTCAATATTCAATCATCAATACTCAATCTTCAATCCTCAATCCTCAAACCTCAATCCTCAATCCTCATTCTTGAATCCTAAATACCCAATCCTCAATCTTCAATCCTCAATCCTCAATCCTCAATTCTCAATCCTCAATCCTTAATCCTCAGACCTCAAACATCAATCTTCAACCCTCAGTCCTCGTCCTCAATCCACAACCCTCAATCCTCAGTCCTCAATATTCAATCATCAATATTCAATCTTCAATCCTCAATCCTCAATCCTCAATCCTCAATCCTCAATCCTCAGCCTTCAACCCTGAATCCTCAATCCTCAATACTCAATCCTGAATCTTCAATCCTCAATACTCAATCTTCAATCCTCAATCCTCAATCCTCAATCCTCAATCCTCAATCTTCAATCCTCAACACTCAATCTTCAATCCTCAATACTCAATCCTCAACCTTCAATCCTCAATACTCAATCTTCAATCCTCAATACTCAACCCTCAATCCTCAATCCTCAGTCTTCAATCCTCAATCCTCAATCCTCAATCTTCAATCCTCAATACTCAATCTGCAATCCTCAATCCTCAAACCTCAATCCTCAATCGTCATTCTTCAATCCTCAATGCCCAATCCTCAATATTCAATCCTCAATCCTCAATCCTCAATTCTCAATCCTCAATCCTTAATCCTCAATCCTCAATCCTCAATTCTCAATCCTCAATCCTCAGTCCTCTGTCCTCAAACCTCAACCCTCTACCCTCAGCCCTCATCCTCCATCCGCAATCCTCAATCATCAATCCTCAATCTTATATCCTCAATATTCAATCTTCAATCCTCAATGCTCAATCCTCAATCCTCAATCCTCAGTCCTCAATCCTCAGTGATCAATACTCAATCTTCAATACTCAATCCTCAATCCTCAATCCTCAATCCTCAATCCTCAATCCTCAATCTTCAATCCTCAACACTCAATCTTCAATCCTCAATCCTCAATCCTCAATCCTCAATCCTCATTCTTCAATCCTCAATACCCAATCCTCAATCTTCAATCCTGAATCCTCAATCCTCAATCCTCAATCCTCAATCCTCAATCCTCAATCCTCAATCCTCAATCCCCAATTCCCAAACCTCAATCCTCAACCCTCAGCCCTCATCCTCAATTCTCAATTCTCAATCCTCAATACCCAATCCCCAATTTCAATCCTCAATCCTCAATCCTCATTTCTCAATCCTCAATCCTCAATCCTCAATCCTCAGCCCTCATCCTCCATCCTCAATCCTCAATCCTCAATCCTCAATCCTCAATCTTCAATCCTCAATTTTCAATATTCAATCCTCGATCCTCAATCATCAATCCTCAATCCTCTATCCTCAGGCATCAATACTCAGTCTTCAATGCTCAATCCTCAATCCTCAATCCTTCATCCTCATTCACCAACCCTCAATCCTCATTCCTCATACCTCAATCCTCAACCCTCAGACCTCATACTCAATTCTCAATTCTCAATTCTCAATCCTCAATCCTCAATCCTCAATCTTCAATCCTCAATAATCAATCTCCAATCCTCAATCCTCATTCCTCGATCCTCAATCCTCAGGCATCAATACTCAATCTTCAATACTCAATCCTCAATCCTCAATCCTCAATTCTCAACCCTCAATCCTCATGCCTCAAACCTCAATCCTCAATCCTCAACCCTCAGTCCTCATCCTCAATTCTCAATTCTCAATCCTCAATCCTCAATCCTCTATCTTCATTCCTCAATAATCAATCTCCAATCCTAGATCCTCAATCCCCAATCTTCAATCCTTAATACTCAATCTTCAATCCTCAATCCGGAGTCATCAATCTTCAATCCTCAATGCTCAATCCTCAATCCTCAATCCTCAATCCTCAACCTCAATCCTCAATCCTCAATCCTCAATCTTCAATCATCAATATTCAATCTTCAATCCTCAATCCTCAATCCTCAATCCTCAATCCTCAATCCTCAATCTGCAATCCTCAATCCTCAAACCTCAATCCTCAATCCTCAATCTTCAATCCTCAATACTCAATCTTCAATCCCCAATCCTCAATTCTCAATCCTCAATCCTCATTCCCCAACCCTCAATCCTCATTCCTCAAACCTCAACCCCCAACCCTCAGTCCTCATACTCAATTCTCAATTCTCAATCCTCAATCCTCAATCCTCAATCTTCAATCCTCAATAATCAATCTCCAATCCTCAATCCTCAATCCTCGGTCCTCAATCCTCAGGCATAAATACTCAATCTTCAATACTCAATCCTCAATCCTCAATCCGCAATCCTCAATTCTCAAACCTCAATCCTCAATCCTCAATATTCAATCATCAATACTCAATCTGCAATCCTCAATCCTCTATCCTCAATCCTCAATCCTCAATCCTCAATCCTCAATCCTCAATACTCAATCCTCAATCCTCAATCCTCATTCTTCAATCCTCAATACCCAATCCTCAACCTTCAATTCTCAATCCTCAATCCTCAATCCTAATTCCTCAATCCTCAACCCTCAATCCTCAATCCTCAATCCGCAATATTCAATCCTCAATACTCAATCTTCAATCATCAATCCTCAATCCTCAATTCTCAGTCGTCAATCCTCAGTCATCAATCCTCAATCTTCAATACTCTATCGTCAATCCTTAGTCCTCAATCCTCAATCCTCAATCCTAAATACCCAATCCTCAGTCTTCAATCCTCAATCCTCAATCCTCAATTCTCAATCCTCAATCCTTAATCCTCGGACCTCAAACATCAATATTCAACCCTCAGTCCTCGTCCTCAATGAACAACACTCAAACCTCAGTCCTCAATATTCAATCATCAATATTCAATCTTCAATCCTCAATCCTCAATCCTCAATCCTCAATCCTCAATCCTCAATCCTCAATCTTCAACCCCGAATCCTCAATCCTCAATACTCAGTCCTCAATCTTCAATCCTCAATTCTCAATCTTCGATCCTCAATCCTCAATCCTCAATCCTCAATCCTCAATCCTCAATCCTCAATCTTCAATCCTCAACACTAATCTTCAATCCTCAATCCTCAATCCTCAATCCTCAATCCTCAATCCTCATTCTTCAGTCCTCAATCCACAATCCTCAACCTTCAATACTCAATACTCAATCTTCAATCCTCAATCCTCAATCCTCAATCCTCAATCCTCAATCCTCAATCCTCAATCCTCAATATTCAATCCTCAATCCTCAATCTTCAATCCTCAATACCCACTCCTCAATCTTCAATCCTCAATCCTCAATCCGCAATCCTAATTCCTCAATCCTCATTCTTCACTCACCAATACCCAATCCTCAATTTCAATCCTCAATCCTCAATCCTCAATTCTCAATCCTCAATCCTCAATCCTCATTCCTCAAACCTTAATCCTCAACCCTCAGTCCTCATCCTCAATTCTCAATTCTCAATCCTCAATCCTCAATCCTCAATCTTCAATCCTCAATAATCAATATCCGATCCTAGATCCTCAATCCCCAATCTTCAATCGTTAATGCTCAATCTTCAATCCTCAATCCCCAGTCATCAATCTTCAATCCTCAATGCTCAATCCTCAATCCTCAATCCTCAGTCCTCAATCCCCAATCCTCAATCCTCAAACCTCAATCTTCAACCGTCAGTCCTCGTCCTCAATCCTCAAACCTCAATCCTCAATCCTCAATCCTCACTCTTCAATCCCAAATACCCAATCCTCAATCTTCAATCCTCAATCCTCAATCCTCAATTCTCAATCCTCAATCCTTAATCCTCAGACCTCAAACATCAATATTAAACCCTCTGTCCTCGTCCTCAATCCACAAGCCACAATCCTCAGTCCTCAATATTCAATCATCAATATTCAATCGTCAATCCTCAATCCTCAATCCTCAATCCTCATTCCTCAATCCTCAATCTTCAACCCTGAATCCTCAATCCTCAATACTCAATCCTCAATCTTCAATACTCAATACTCAATCTTCAATCCTCAATCCTCAATGCTCAATCCTCAATACTCAATCTTCAATCCTCAACACTCAATCTGCAATCCTCAATCCTCAATCCTCAATCCTAAATCGTCATTCTTCAATCCTCAATACCCAATCCTCAACCTTCAATCCTCAATCCTCAATCCTCAATCCTAATTCCTCAATCCTCATTCTTCAATCCTCAATACCCAATCCTCAATTTCAATCCTCAATCCTCAATCCTCATTTCTCAATCCTCAATCCTTAACCCTCAGCCCTCATCCTCCATCCTCAGTACTCAATCCTCTATCCTCAATCTTCAATCCTCAATACTCAATCCGCAATCCTCAAACCTCAATCCTCAATCCTCAATATTCAATCATCAATACTCAATCTTCAATCCTCAATCCTCAAACCTCAATCCTCAATCCTCATTCTTCAATCCTAAATACCCAATCCTCAATATTCAATCCTCAATCCTCAATCCTCAATTCTCAATCCTCAATCCTTGATCCTCAGACCTCAAACATCAATATTCAATCCTCAGTCCCCGTCCTCAATCCACAACCCTCAATCCTCAGTCCTCAATATTCAATCATCGATATTCAATCTTCAATCCTCAATCCTCAATCCTCAATCCTCAATTCTCAATCCTCAATCTTCAACCCTGAATCCTCAATCCTCAATACTCAATCCTCAATCTTCAATCCTCAATCCTCAATCCTCAATCCTAATTCCTCAATCCTCATTCTTCAATCCTCAATACCCAATCCTCAATATAAATCCTCAATCCTCAATCCTCATTTCTCAATCCTCAATCCTCAACCCTCAGCCCTCATCCTCCATCCTCAATCCTCAATCCTCAATCCTCAATCCTCATTCCCCAACCCTCAGTCCTCATTCCTCAAACCTCAATCCTCAACCCTCAGTCCTCATACTCAATTCTCAATTCTCAATCCTCAATACTCAATCCTCAATCTTCAATCCTCAATAATCAATCTCCAATCCTCAATCCTCAATTCTCGATCCTCAATCCTCAGGCATCAATACTCAATCTTCAATACTCAATCCTCAACCCTCAATCCTCAATCCTCAATCCACAATCTTCAACCTTCAATACTCAATAATCAATCTCCAATCCTAGATCCTCAATCCTCAATCCTCAATCCTCAATCCTCAATCCTCATTCTTCAATCCCCAATACCTAATCCTCAATCTTCCATCCTCAAACATCAATCCTCAATTCTCAATCCTCAATCGTCAGTCCTCAGCCGTCAAACCTCTATCCCCGACGCTTAGCACTCATCCTCAATCCTCAGTCCTCAATCCTCAATCCCCACACCTAAATCCTCTACCGTCAGTCCTCGTCCTCAATCCTCAAACCTCAATCCTCAATCCTCAATATTCAATCCACAATCCCCAACCTTCACTACTCAATAATCAATCTCCAATCCTAGATCCTCAATCCTCAATCCTCAACCCTGTATCCTCAATATTCAATCATCAATACTCAATCTTCAATCCTCTATCTTCAATCCTCAATCCTCAATCCTCAATCCTCAATCCTCAATCCTCAATCCTCAATCCTCAGGCATCAATACTCAATCTACAATATTCAATACTCAATCCTTAATACTCAATGCTCAATCATCAATACTCAATCTTCAATCCTCAACACTCAATCTGCAATCCTCAATCCTCAATCCTCAATCCTAAATCCTCATTCTTCAATCCTCAATACCCAATCCTCAATCTTCAATCCTCAATCCTCAATCCTCAATCCTAATTCCTCAATCCTCATTCTTCAATCCTCAATACCCAATCCTCAATTTCAATCCTCAATCCTCAATCCTCATTTCTCAATCCTCAATCCTTAACCCTCAGCCCTCATCCTCCATCCTCAGTACTCAATCCTCTATCCTCAATCTTCAATCCTCAATACTCAATCCGCAATCCTCAAACCTCAATCCTCAGTCCTCAATATTCAATCATCAATACTCAATCTTCAATCCTCAATCCTCAAACCTCAATCCTCAATCCTCATTCTTCAATCCTAAATACCCAATCCTCAATATTCAATCCTCAATCCTCAATCCTCAATTCTCAATCCTCAATCCTTGATCCTCAGACCTCAAACATCAATATTCAACCCTCAGTCCTCGTCCTCAATCCACAACCCTCAATCCTCAGTCCTCAATATTCAATCATCGATATTCAATCTTCAATACTCAATCCTCAATCCTCAATCCTCAATCCTCAATCCTCAATCTTCAACCCTGTATCCTCAATCCTCAATACTCAATCCTCAATCTTCAATCCTCAATCCTCAATCCTCAATCCTAATTTCTCAATCCTCATTCTTCAATCCTCAATACCCAATCCTCAATATAAATCCTCAATCCTCAATCCTCATTTCTCAATCCTCAATCCTCAACCCTCAGCCCTCATCCTCCATCCTCAATCCTCAATCCTCAATCCTCAATCCTCATTCCCCAACCCTCAGTCCTCATTCCTCAAACCTCAATCCTCAACCCTCAGTCCTCATACTCAATTCTCAATTCTCAATCCTCAATACTCAATCCTCAATCTTCAATCCTCAATAATCAATCTCCAATCCTCAATCCTCATTCCTCGATCCTCAATCCTCAGGCATCAATACTCAATCTTCAATACTCAATCCTCAACCCTCAATCCTCAATCCTCAATCCACAATCTTCAACCTTCAATACTCAATAATCAATCTCCAATCCTAGATCCTCAATCCTCAATCCTCAATCCTCAATCCTCAATTCCCAGTCGTCAATCCTCAGTCATCAATCCTCAATCTTCAATACTCAATCGTCAATCCTTAGTCCTCAATCCTCAATCCTCAATCCTCGTTCCTCAAACCACAATCCTCAACCCTCAGTCTTCATCCTCAATCCTCAAACCTCAATCCTCAATCCTCAATCCTCAATACCCAAACCTCAATCCTCAATCCTCAATATTCAATCATCAATACTCAATCTTCAATCCTCAATCCTCAATCCTCAATCCTCAATCCTCAATCCTCAATCCTCAATCCTCAATCCTCAGTCCTCAATCCTCAATCCTCAATCCACAATCCTCAACCTTCAATACTCAATAATCAATCTCCAATCCTAGATCCTCAATCCTCAATCCTGAATCCTCAATCCTCAATCCTCATTCTTCAATCCTCAATACCGAATCCTCAATCTTCAATCCTCAAACATCAATCCTCAATTCTCAATCCTCAATCGTCAGTCCTCAGCCGTCAAACCTCAATCCCCGATCCTTAGCACTCATCCTCAATCCTCAGTCCTCAATCCTCAATTCCCAAACCTAAATCCTCTACCGTCAGTCCTCGTCCTCAATCCTCAAACCTCAATCCTCAATCCTCAATATTTAATCATCAATACTCAATCTTCTATCCTCAATCCTCAATCCTCAATCCTCAATCCTCAATCCTCAATCCTCAATATTCAATCATCAATACTCAACATTCAATCCTCAATCTTCAATCCTCAATACGCAATCTTCAATCCTCAATCCTCAATCCTCAATCCTCAATCCTCATTCTTCAATCCTAAATACCCAATCCTCAATATTCAATCCTCAATCCTCAATCCTCAATTCTCAATCCTCAATCCTTGATCCTCAGACCTCAAACATCAATATTCAACCCTCAGTCCTCGTCCTCAATCCACAACCCTCAATCCTCAATCCTCAATCCTCAATACTCAATCCTCAATCCTCAATACTCATTCTTCTATCCTCAATACCCAATCCTCAACCTTCAATTCTCAATCCTCAATCCTCAATCCTCAATTCTCAATCCTCAATCCTCAGTCCTCAGACCTCAAACCTCAATCCTCAACTCTCAGCCCTCATCCTCAATCCTCAATCCTCAATCTTCAATCCTCAGTCCTCAATCCGCAAGCCTCAATCCTCAATCCTCAATCCTCAGTCCTCAAACAACAATCCTCAACACTCAATTCTCAATCCTCAACATTCAATCCTCAATCCTCAATCCTCAATCCCCAATCCACAATCCTCAGGCATCAATACTCAATCTTCAATACTCAATCCTCAATCCTCAATCCTCAATCCTCAATCCTCAAACCTCAATCCCCATTCCTCAAACCTCAATCCTCAACTCTCAGTCCTCATCCTCAGTTCTCAATACTCAATCATCAATCCTCAATTCTCAATCTTCAATCCTCAATAATCAACCTCCAATCCTAGATCCTCAATCCCCAATCTTCAATCCTTAATCCTCAATCTTCAATCCTTAATTCTCAATCGTCAATCTTCAATCCTCAATACTCAATCTTCAATCCTCAATCCTCAATCCTCAATCCTCAGGCATCAATACTCAATCTTCAATACCCAATCCTCAATCCTCAATCCTCAATCCTCAATCCTCAATCCTCAACCCTCCATCCTCATGCCTCAAACCTCAATCCTCAACCCTCAGTCCTCATCCTCAATTCTCAATTCTCAATCCTCAATCCTCAATCCTCAATCTTCAATCCTCAATCCTCAAACCTCAATCCTCAACCGTCAGTCCTCGTCCTCAATCCTCAAACCTCAATCCTCAATCCTCAATATTCAATCTTCAATACTCAATCATCTATCCTCAATGCTCTATCCTCAATCCTCAATCCTCAATCCTCGATATTCAAGACACAACCCTCAGCCATCAATCCTCAATACTCAATCATCAATCCTCAATTCTCAATACTCAATAGAATATTCTGAATACTCATGGTTCAATACTCAATCCTCAATATTCAATAATCAAATCTCAATCCTCCACCTTAAATCCTCAATACTCAATTTCAATCCTCAATCCTCAGTTCTCAATCCCCAATACTCAATCCTCAATCGCCAATCCTCAATCCCCAATCGTCAATCTTCAATCCTCAACCTCAATCCTCAATCCTCAATCCTCAATCCTCAATCTTCAATCATCAATATTCAATCTTCAATTCTCAATCCTCAATCCTCAACCCTCAATCCTCAATCCTCAGGCATCAATACTCAATCTTCAATACTCAATCCTCAATCCTCAATCCTCAATCCCCAATACTCAATCCTCAATCGTCAATCCTCAATCCCGAATCCTCAATATTCAATCTTCAATCCTCAATCCTCAATACTCAATCCTCAATCCTCAATCCTCAGGCATCAGTACTCAATCTTCAATACTCAATCCTCAATCCTCAATCCTCAATCCTCAGTCCTCAACCCTCAATCCTCATTCCTCAAACCTCAATCCTCAACCCTCAGTTCTCATACTCAATTCTCAATTCTCAATCCTCAATTCTCAATCCTCAATCTTCAATCCTCAATAATCAATCTCCAATTCTAGATCCTCAATCCCCAATCTTCAATCCTTAATCCTCAATCTTCAATCCCCAATCCCCAGTACTTAATCTTCAATCCTCAATGCTCAAACCTCAATGCTCAACCCTCAGTCCTCATCCTCAATTCTCAATTCTCAATCCTCAATCCTCAATCCTCAATCTTCAATCCTCAATAATCAATATCCGATCCTAGATCCTCAATCCCCAATCTTCAATCGTTAATCCTCAATCTTCAATCGTCAATCCCCAGTCATCAATCTTCAATCCTCAATGCTCAATCCTCAATCCTCAATCCTGAGTCCTCAATCCCCAATCCTCAATCCTCAAACCTCAATACCCAACCGTCAGTCCTCGTCCTCAATCCTCAAACCTCAATCCTCAATCCTCAATATTCAATCATCAATACTCAATCTTCAATCCTCAATCCTCAAACCTCAATCCTCAATCCTCATTCTTGAATCCTAAATACCCAATCCTCAATCTTCAATCCTCAATCCTCAATCCTCAATTCTCAATCCTCAATCCTTAATCCTCAGACCTCAAACATCAATCTTCAACCCTCAGTCCTCGTCCTCAATCCACAACCCTCAATCCTCAGTCCTCAATATTCAATCATCAATATTCAATCTTCAATCCTCAATCCTCAATCCTCAATCCTCAATCCTCAATCCTCAGCCTTCAACCCTGAATCCTCAATCCTCAATACTCAATCCTGAATCTTCAATCCTCAATACTCAATCTTCAATCCTCAATCCTCAATCCTCAATCCTCAATCCTCAATCTTCAATCCTCAACACTCAATCTTCAATCCTCAATACTCAATCCTCAACCTTCAATCCTCAATACTCAATCTTCAATCCTCAATACTCAACCCTCAATCCTCAATCCTCAGTCTTCAATCCTCAATCCTCAATCCTCAATCTTCAATCCTCAATACTCAATCTGCAATCCTCAATCCTCAAACCTCAATCCTCAATCGTCATTCTTCAATCCTCAATGCCCAATCCTCAATATTCAATCCTCAATCCTCAATCCTCAATTCTCAATCCTCAATCCTTAATCCTCAATCCTCAATCCTCAATTCTCAATCCTCAATCCTCAGTCCTCTGTCCTCAAACCTCAACCCTCTACCCTCAGCCCTCATCCTCCATCCGCAATCCTCAATCATCAATCCTCAATCTTATATCCTCAATATTCAATCTTCAATCCTCAATGCTCAATCCTCAATCCTCAATCCTCAGTCCTCAATCCTCAGTGATCAATACTCAATCTTCAATACTCAATCCTCAATCCTCAATCCTCAATCCTCAATCCTCAATCCTCAATCTTCAATCCTCAACACTCAATCTTCAATCCTCAATCCTCAATCCTCAATCCTCAATCCTCATTCTTCAATCCTCAATACCCAATCCTCAATCTTCAATCCTGAATCCTCAATCCTCAATCCTCAATCCTCAATCCTCAATCCTCAATCCTCAATCCTCAATCCCCAATTCCCAAACCTCAATCCTCAACCCTCAGCCCTCATCCTCAATTCTCAATTCTCAATCCTCAATACCCAATCCCCAATTTCAATCCTCAATCCTCAATCCTCATTTCTCAATCCTCAATCCTCAATCCTCAATCCTCAGCCCTCATCCTCCATCCTCAATCCTCAATCCTCAATCCTCAATCCTCAATCTTCAATCCTCAATTTTCAATATTCAATCCTCGATCCTCAATCATCAATCCTCAATCCTCTATCCTCAGGCATCAATACTCAGTCTTCAATGCTCAATCCTCAATCCTCAATCCTTCATCCTCATTCACCAACCCTCAATCCTCATTCCTCATACCTCAATCCTCAACCCTCAGACCTCATACTCAATTCTCAATTCTCAATTCTCAATCCTCAATCCTCAATCCTCAATCTTCAATCCTCAATAATCAATCTCCAATCCTCAATCCTCATTCCTCGATCCTCAATCCTCAGGCATCAATACTCAATCTTCAATACTCAATCCTCAATCCTCAATCCTCAATTCTCAACCCTCAATCCTCATGCCTCAAACCTCAATCCTCAATCCTCAACCCTCAGTCCTCATCCTCAATTCTCAATTCTCAATCCTCAATCCTCAATCCTCTATCTTCATTCCTCAATAATCAATCTCCAATCCTAGATCCTCAATCCCCAATCTTCAATCCTTAATACTCAATCTTCAATCCTCAATCCGGAGTCATCAATCTTCAATCCTCAATGCTCAATCCTCAATCCTCAATCCTCAATCCTCAACCTCAATCCTCAATCCTCAATCCTCAATCTTCAATCATCAATATTCAATCTTCAATCCTCAATCCTCAATCCTCAATCCTCAATCCTCAATCCTCAATCTGCAATCCTCAATCCTCAAACCTCAATCCTCAATCCTCAATCTTCAATCCTCAATACTCAATCTTCAATCCCCAATCCTCAATTCTCAATCCTCAATCCTCATTCCCCAACCCTCAATCCTCATTCCTCAAACCTCAACCCCCAACCCTCAGTCCTCATACTCAATTCTCAATTCTCAATCCTCAATCCTCAATCCTCAATCTTCAATCCTCAATAATCAATCTCCAATCCTCAATCCTCAATCCTCGGTCCTCAATCCTCAGGCATAAATACTCAATCTTCAATACTCAATCCTCAATCCTCAATCCGCAATCCTCAATTCTCAAACCTCAATCCTCAATCCTCAATATTCAATCATCAATACTCAATCTGCAATCCTCAATCCTCTATCCTCAATCCTCAATCCTCAATCCTCAATCCTCAATCCTCAATACTCAATCCTCAATCCTCAATCCTCATTCTTCAATCCTCAATACCCAATCCTCAACCTTCAATTCTCAATCCTCAATCCTCAATCCTAATTCCTCAATCCTCAACCCTCAATCCTCAATCCTCAATCCGCAATATTCAATCCTCAATACTCAATCTTCAATCATCAATCCTCAATCCTCAATTCTCAGTCGTCAATCCTCAGTCATCAATCCTCAATCTTCAATACTCTATCGTCAATCCTTAGTCCTCAATCCTCAATCCTCAATCCTAAATACCCAATCCTCAGTCTTCAATCCTCAATCCTCAATCCTCAATTCTCAATCCTCAATCCTTAATCCTCGGACCTCAAACATCAATATTCAACCCTCAGTCCTCGTCCTCAATGAACAACACTCAAACCTCAGTCCTCAATATTCAATCATCAATATTCAATCTTCAATCCTCAATCCTCAATCCTCAATCCTCAATCCTCAATCCTCAATCCTCAATCTTCAACCCCGAATCCTCAATCCTCAATACTCAGTCCTCAATCTTCAATCCTCAATTCTCAATCTTCGATCCTCAATCCTCAATCCTCAATCCTCAATCCTCAATCCTCAATCCTCAATCTTCAATCCTCAACACTAATCTTCAATCCTCAATCCTCAATCCTCAATCCTCAATCCTCAATCCTCATTCTTCAGTCCTCAATCCACAATCCTCAACCTTCAATACTCAATACTCAATCTTCAATCCTCAATCCTCAATCCTCAATCCTCAATCCTCAATCCTCAATCCTCAATCCTCAATATTCAATCCTCAATCCTCAATCTTCAATCCTCAATACCCACTCCTCAATCTTCAATCCTCAATCCTCAATCCGCAATCCTAATTCCTCAATCCTCATTCTTCACTCACCAATACCCAATCCTCAATTTCAATCCTCAATCCTCAATCCTCAATTCTCAATCCTCAATCCTCAATCCTCATTCCTCAAACCTCAATCCTCAACCCTCAGTCCTCATCCTCAATTCTCAATTCTCAATCCTCAATCCTCAATCCTCAATCTTCAATCCTCAATAATCAATATCCGATCCTAGATCCTCAATCCCCAATCTTCAATCGTTAATGCTCAATCTTCAATCCTCAATCCCCAGTCATCAATCTTCAATCCTCAATGCTCAATCCTCAATCCTCAATCCTCAGTCCTCAATCCCCAATCCTCAATCCTCAAACCTCAATCTTCAACCGTCAGTCCTCGTCCTCAATCCTCAAACCTCAATCCTCAATCCTCAATCCTCACTCTTCAATCCCAAATACCCAATCCTCAATCTTCAATCCTCAATCCTCAATCCTCAATTCTCAATCCTCAATCCTTAATCCTCAGACCTCAAACATCAATATTAAACCCTCTGTCCTCGTCCTCAATCCACAAGCCACAATCCTCAGTCCTCAATATTCAATCATCAATATTCAATCGTCAATCCTCAATCCTCAATCCTCAATCCTCATTCCTCAATCCTCAATCTTCAACCCTGAATCCTCAATCCTCAATACTCAATCCTCAATCTTCAATACTCAATACTCAATCTTCAATCCTCAATCCTCAATGCTCAATCCTCAATACTCAATCTTCAATCCTCAACACTCAATCTGCAATCCTCAATCCTCAATCCTCAATCCTAAATCCTCATTCTTCAATCCTCAATACCCAATCCTCAATCTTCAATCCTCAATCCTCAATCCTCAATCCTAATTCCTCAATCCTCATTCTTCAATCCTCAATACCCAATCCTCAATTTCAATCCTCAATCCTCAATCCTCATTTCTCAATCCTCAATCCTTAACCCTCAGCCCTCATCCTCCATCCTCAGTACTCAATCCTCTATCCTCAATCTTCAATCCTCAATACTCAATCCGCAATCCTCAAACCTCAATCCTCAATCCTCAATATTCAATCATCAATACTCAATCTTCAATCCTCAATCCTCAAACCTCAATCCTCAATCCTCATTCTTCAATCCTAAATACCCAATCCTCAATATTCAATCCTCAATCCTCAATCCTCAATTCTCAATCCTCAATCCTTGATCCTCAGACCTCAAACATCAATATTCAATCCTCAGTCCCCGTCCTCAATCCACAACCCTCAATCCTCAGTCCTCAATATTCAATCATCGATATTCAATCTTCAATCCTCAATCCTCAATCCTCAATCCTCAATCCTCAATCCTCAATCTTCAACCCTGAATCCTCAATCCTCAATACTCAATCCTCAATCTTCAATCCTCAATCCTCAATCCTCAATCCTAATTCCTCAATCCTCATTCTTCAATCCTCAATACCCAATCCTCAATATAAATCCTCAATCCTCAATCCTCATTTCTCAATCCTCAATCCTCAACCCTCAGCCCTCATCCTCCATCCTCAATCCTCAATCCTCAATCCTCAATCCTCATTCCCCAACCCTCAGTCCTCATTCCTCAAACCTCAATCCTCAACCCTCAGTCCTCATACTCAATTCTCAATCCTCAATACTCAATCCTCAATCTTCAATCCTCAATAATCAATCTCCAATCCTCAATCCTCAATCCTCGATCCTCAAACCTCAGGCATCAATACTCAATCTTCAATACTCAATCCTCAACCCTCAATCCTCAATCCTCAATCCACAATCTTCAACCTTCAATACTCAATAATCAATCTCCAATCCTAGATCCTCAATCCTCAATCCTCAATCCTCAATCCTCAATCCTCATTCTTCAATCCCCAATACCTAATCCTCAATCTTCCATCCTCAAACATCAATCCTCAATTCTCAATCCTCAATCGTCAGTCCTCAGCCGTCAAACCTCTATCCCCGACGCTTAGCACTCATCCTCAATCCTCAGTCCTCAATCCTCAATCCCCACACCTAAATCCTCTACCGTCAGTCCTCGTCCTCAATCCTCAAACCTCAATCCTCAATCCTCAATATTCAATCCACAATCCCCAACCTTCACTACTCAATAATCAATCTCCAATCCTAGATCCTCAATCCTCAATCCTCAACCCTGAATCCTCAATATTCAATCATCAATACTCAATCTTCAATCCTCAATCTTCAATCCTCAATACTCAATCTTCAATCCTCAATCCTCAATCCTCAATCCTCAATCCTCAATCCTCAATCCTCAATCCTCAGGCATCAATACTCAATCTACAATATTCAATACTCAATCCTTAATACTCAATGCTCAATCATCAATACTCAATCTTCAATCCTCAACACTCAATCTGCAATCCTCAATCCTCAATCCTCAATCCTAAATCCTCATTCTTCAATCCTCAATACCCAATCCTCAATCTTCAATCCTCAATCCTCAATCCTCAATCCTAATTCCTCAATCCTCATTCTTCAATCCTCAATACCCAATCCTCAATTTCAATCCTCAATCCTCAATCCTCATTTCTCAATCCTCAATCCTTAACCCTCAGCCCTCATCCTCCATCCTCAGTACTCAATCCTCTATCCTCAATCTTCAATCCTCAATACTCAATCCGCAATCCTCAAACCTCAATCCTCAGTCCTCAATATTCAATCATCAATACTCAATCTTCAATCCTCAATCCTCAAACCTCAATCCTCAATCCTCATTCTTCAATCCTAAATACCCAATCCTCAATATTCAATCCTCAATCCTCAATCCTCAATTCTCAATCCTCAATCCTTGATCCTCAGACCTCAAACATCAATATTCAACCCTCAGTCCTCGTCCTCAATCCACAACCCTCAATCCTCAGTCCTCAATATTCAATCATCGATATTCAATCTTCAATACTCAATCCTCAATCCTCAATCCTCAATCCTCAATCCTCAATCTTCAACCCTGTATCCTCAATCCTCAATACTCAATCCTCAATCTTCAATCCTCAATCCTCAATCCTCAATCCTAATTTCTCAATCCTCATTCTTCAATCCTCAATACCCAATCCTCAATATAAATCCTCAATCCTCAATCCTCATTTCTCAATCCTCAATCCTCAACCCTCAGCCCTCATCCTCCATCCTCAATCCTCAATCCTCAATCCTCAATCCTCATTCCCCAACCCTCAGTCCTCATTCCTCAAACCTCAATCCTCAACCCTCAGTCCTCATACTCAATTCTCAATTCTCAATCCTCAATACTCAATCCTCAATCTTCAATCCTCAATAATCAATCTCCAATCCTCAATCCTCATTCCTCGATCCTCAATCCTCAGGCATCAATACTCAATCTTCAATACTCAATCCTCAACCCTCAATCCTCAATCCTCAATCCACAATCTTCAACCTTCAATACTCAATAATCAATCTCCAATCCTAGATCCTCAATCCTCAATCCTCAATCCTCAATCCTCAATTCCCAGTCGTCAATCCTCAGTCATCAATCCTCAATCTTCAATACTCAATCGTCAATCCTTAGTCCTCAATCCTCAATCCTCAATCCTCGTTCCTCAAACCACAATCCTCAACCCTCAGTCTTCATCCTCAATCCTCAAACCTCAATCCTCAATCCTCAATCCTCAATACCCAAACCTCAATCCTCAATCCTCAATATTCAATCATCAATACTCAATCTTCAATCCTCAATCCTCAATCCTCAATCCTCAATCCTCAATCCTCAATCCTCAATCCTCAATCCTCAGTCCTCAATCCTCAATCCTCAATCCACAATCCTCAACCTTCAATACTCAATAATCAATCTCCAATCCTAGATCCTCAATCCTCAATCCTGAATCCTCAATCCTCAATCCTCATTCTTCAATCCTCAATACCGAATCCTCAATCTTCAATCCTCAAACATCAATCCTCAATTCTCAATCCTCAATCGTCAGTCCTCAGCCGTCAAACCTCAATCCCCGATCCTTAGCACTCATCCTCAATCCTCAGTCCTCAATCCTCAATTCCCAAACCTAAATCCTCTACCGTCAGTCCTCGTCCTCAATCCTCAAACCTCAATCCTCAATCCTCAATATTTAATCATCAATACTCAATCTTCTATCCTCAATCCTCAATCCTCAATCCTCAATCCTCAATCCTCAATCCTCAATATTCAATCATCAATACTCAACATTCAATCCTCAATCTTCAATCCTCAATACGCAATCTTCAATCCTCAATCCTCAATCCTCAATCCTCAATCCTCATTCTTCAATCCTAAATACCCAATCCTCAATATTCAATCCTCAATCCTCAATCCTCAATTCTCAATCCTCAATCCTTGATCCTCAGACCTCAAACATCAATAGTCAACCCTCAGTCCTCGTCCTCAATCCACAACCCTCAATCCTCAGTCCTCAATATTCAATCATCGATATTCAATCTTCAATACTCAATCCTCACTCCTCAATCCTCAATCCTCAATCCTCAATCTTCAACCCTGTATCCTCAATCCTCAATACTCAATCCTCAATCTTCAATCCTCAATCCTCAATCCTCAATCCTAATTTCTCAATCCTCATTCTTCAATCCTCAATACCCAATCCTCAATATAAATCCTCAATCCTCAATCCTCATTTCTCAATCCTCAATCCTCAACCCTCAGCCCTCATCCTCCATCCTCAATCCTCAATCCTCAATCCTCAATCCTCATTCCCCAACCCTCAGTCCTCATTCCTCAAACCTCAATCCTCAACCCTCAGTCCTCATACTCAATTCTCAATTCTCAATCCTCAATACTCAATCCTGAATCTTCAATCCTCAATAATCAATCTCCAATCCTCAATCCTCATTCCTCGATCCTCAATCCTCAGGCATCAATACTCAATCTTCAATACTCAATCCTCAACCCTCAATCCTCAATCCTCAATCCACAATCTTCAACCTTCAATACTCAATAATCAATCTCCAATCCTAGATCCTCAATCCTCAATCCTCAATCCTCAATCCTCAATTCCCAGTCGTCAATCCTCAGTCATCAATCCTCAATCTTCAATACTCAATCGTCAATCCTTAGTCCTCAATCCTCAATCCTCAATCCTCGTTCCTCAAACCACAATCCTCAACCCTCAGTCTTCATCCTCAATCCTCAAACCTCAATCCTCAATCCTCAATCCTCAATCTTCAACTCTGAATCCTCAATCCTCAATACTCAATCCTCAACCTTCGATCCTCAATACTCAATCTTCAATCCTCAATCCTCAATCCTCAAACCTCAATCCTCAGGCATCAATACTCAATCTTCAATGCTCAGTCCTCAATCCTCAATCCTCAATCATCATTCCCCAACCCTCAGTCCTCATTCCTCAAACCTCAATCCTCAACCCTCAGTCCTCATCTTCAATTCTCAATTCTCAATCCTCAATCCTCAATCCTCAATCTTCAATCCTCAATAATCAATCTCCGATCCTATGTCCTCAATCCCCAACCTTCAATCGTTAATCCTCAATCTTCAGTCCTCAATCCCCAGTCATCAATCTTCAATCCTCAATGGTCAATCCTCAATCCTCAATCCTCAGTCCTCAATCCCCAATCCTCAATCCTCAAACCTCAATACTCAACCGTCAGTCCTAGTCCTCAATCCTCAAACCTCAATCCTCAATCCTCAATATTCAATCATCAATACTCAATCTTCAATCCTCAATCCTCAATCCACAATCCTCAATCCTCATTCTTCAATCCTAAATACCCAATCCTCAATTTCCAATCCTCAATCCTCAATCCTCAATTCTCAATCCTCAATCCTTGATCCTCAGACCTCAAACATCAATATTCAATCCTCAGTCCTCGTCCTCAATCCACAACCCTCAATCCTCAGTCCTCAATATTCAATCATCGATATTCAATCTTCAATCCTCAATCCTCAATCCTCAATCCTCAATCCTCAATCCTCAATCTTCAACCCTGAATCCTCAATCCTCAATACTCAATCCTCAATCTTCAATCCTCAATCCTCAATCCTCAATCCTAATTCCTCAATCCTCATTCTTCAATCCTCAATACCCAATCCTCAATATAAATCCTCAATCCTCAATCCTCATTTCTCAATCCTCAATCCTCAACCCTCAGCCCTCATCCTCCATCCTCAATCCTCAATCCTCAATCCTCAATCCTCATTCCCCAACCCTCAGTCCTCATTCCTCAAACCTCAATCCTCAACCCTCAGTCCTCATACTCAATTCTCAATTCTCAATCCTCAATACTCAATCCTCAATCTTCAATCCTCAATAATCAATCTCCAATCCTCAATCCTCAATCCTCGATCCTCAATCCTCAGGCATCAATACTCAATCTTCAATACTCAATCCTCAACCCTCAATCCTCAATCCTCAATCCACAATCTTCAACCTTCAATACTCAATAATCAATCTCCAATCCTAGATCCTCAATCCTCAATCCTCAATCCTCAATCCTCAATCCTCATTCTTCAATCCCCAATACCTAATCCTCAATCTTCAATCCTCAAACATCAATCCTCAATTCTCAATCCTCAATCGTCAGTCCTCAGCCGTCAAACCTCTATCCCCGACGCTTAGCACTCATCCTCAATCCTCAGTCCTCAATCCTCAATCCCCACACCTAAATCCTCTACCGTCAGTCCTCGTCCTCAATCCTCAAACCTCAATCCTCAATCCTCAATATTCAATCCACAATCCCCAACCTTCACTACTCAATAATCAATCTCCAATCCTAGATCCTCAATCCTCAATCCTCAACCCTGAATCCTCAATATTCAATCATCAATACTCAATCTTCAATCCTCAATCTTCAATCCTCAATACTCAATCTTCAATCCTCAATCCTCAATCCTCAATCCTCAATCCTCAATCCTCAGGCATCAATACTCAATCTACAATATTCAATACTCAATCCTTAATACTCAATGCTCAATCCTCAATACTCAATCTTCAATCCTCAACACTCAATCTGCAATCCTCAATCCTCAATCCTCAATCCTAAATCCTCATTCTTCAATCCTCAATACCCAATCCTCAATCTTCAATCCTCAATCCTCAATCCTCAATCCTAATTCCTCAATCCTCATTCTTCAATCCTCAATACCCAATCCTCAATTTCAATCCTCAATCCTCAATCCTCATTTCTCAATCCTCAATCCTTAACCCTCAGCCCTCATCCTCCATCCTCAGTACTCAATCCTCTATCCTCAATCTTCAATCCTCAATACTCAATCCGCAATCCTCAAACCTCAATCCTCAGTCCTCAATATTCAATCATCAATACTCAATCTTCAATCCTCAATCCTCAAACCTCAATCCTCAATCCTCATTCTTCAATCCTAAATACCCAATCCTCAATATTCAATCCTCAATCCTCAATCCTCAATTCTCAATCCTCAATCCTTGATCCTCAGACCTCAAACATCAATATTCAACCCTCAGTCCTCGTCCTCAATCCACAACCCTCAATCCTCAGTCCTCAATATTCAATCATCGATATTCAATCTTCAATACTCAATCCTCAATCCTCAATCCTCAATCTTCAATCCTCAATCTTCAACCCTGTATCCTCAATCCTCAATACTCAATCCTCAATCTTCAATCCTCAATCCTCAATCCTCAATCCTAATTTCTCAATCCTCATTCTTCAATCCTCAATACCCAATCCTCAATATAAATCCTCAATCCTCAATCCTCATTTCTCAATCCTCAATCCTCAACCCTCAGCCCTCATCCTCCATCCTCAATCCTCAATCCTCAATCCTCAATCCTCATTCCCCAACCCTCAGTCCTCATTCCTCAAACCTCAATCCTCAACCCTCAGTCCTCATACTCAATTCTCAATTCTCAATCCTCAATACTCAATCCTCAATCTTCAATCCTCAATAATCAATCTCCAATCCTCAATCCTCATTCCTCGATCCTCAATCCTCAGGCATCAATACTCAATCTTCAATACTCAATCCTCAACCCTCAATCCTCAATCCTCAATCCACAATCTTCAACCTTCAATACTCAATAATCAATCTCCAATCCTAGATCCTCAATCCTCAATCCTCAATCCTCAATCCTCAATTCCCAGTCGTCAATCCTCAGTCATCAATCCTCAATCTTCAATACTCAATCGTCAATCCTTAGTCCTCAATCCTCAATCCTCAATCCTCGTTCCTCAAACCACAATCCTCAACCCTCAGTCTTCATCCTCAATCCTCAAACCTCAATCCTCAATCCTCAATCCTCAATCTTCAACTCTGAATCCTCAATCCTCAATACTCAATCCTCAACCTTCGATCCTCAATACTCAATCTTCAATCCTCAATCCTCAATCCTCAAACCTCAATCCTCAGGCATCAATACTCAATCTTCAATGCTCAGTCCTCAATCCTCAATCCTCAATCATCATTCCCCAACCCTCAGTCCTCATTCCTCAAACCTCAATCCTCAACCCTCAGTCCTCATCTTCAATTCTCAATTCTCAATCCTCAATCCTCAATCCTCAATCTTCAATCCTCAATAATCAATCTCCGATCCTATGTCCTCAATCCCCAACCTTCAATCGTTAATCCTCAATCTTCAGTCCTCAATCCCCAGTCATCAATCTTCAATCCTCAATGGTCAATCCTCAATCCTCAATCCTCAGTCCTCAATCCCCAATCCTCAATCCTCAAACCTCAATACTCAACCGTCAGTCCTAGTCCTCAATCCTCAAACCTCAATCCTCAATCCTCAATATTCAATCATCAATACTCAATCTTCAATCCTCAATCCTCAATCCACAATCCTCAATCCTCATTCTTCAATCCTAAATACCCAATCCTCAATTTCCAATCCTCAATCCTCAATCCTCAATTCTCAATCCTCAATCCTTGATCCTCAGACCTCAAACATCAATATTCAATCCTCAGTCCTCGTCCTCAATCCACAACCCTCAATCCTCAGTCCTCAATATTCAATCATCGATATTCAATCTTCAATCCTCAATCCTCAATCCTCAATCCTCAATCCTCAATCCTCAATCTTCAACCCTGAATCCTCAATCCTCAATACTCAATCCTCAATCTTCAATCCTCAATCCTCAATCCTCAATCCTAATTCCTCAATCCTCATTCTTCAATCCTAATTCCTCATTCCTCATTCTTCAATCCTCAATACCCAATCCTCAATTTCAATCCTCAATCCTCAATCCTCATTTCTCAATCCTCAATCCTTAACCCTCAGCCCTCATCCTCCATCCTCAGTACTCAATCCTCTATCCTCAATCTTCAATCCTCAATACTCAATCTTCAATCCTCATTCCTCAATCCTCAATCCTCAATAATCAATCCTCAACCTTCAATCCTCAATACTCAATCTTCAATCCTCAATCCTCAATCCTCAATCCTGAATCCTCAATCTTCAATCCTCAATAATCAATCTCCGATCCTATGTCCTCAATCCCCAACCTTCAATCGTTAATCCTCAATCTTCAGTCCTCAATCCCCAGTCATCAATCTTCAATCCTCAATGGTCAATCCTCAATCCTCAATCCTCAGTCCTCAATCCCCAATCCTCAATCCTCAAACCTCAATACTCAACCGTCAGTCCTCGTCCTCAATCCTCAAACCTCAATCCTCAATCCACAATATTCAATCATCAATACTCAATCTTCAATCCTCAATCCTCAAACCACAATCCTCAATCCTCATTCTTCAATCCTAAATACCCAATCCTCAATTTCCAATCCTCAACCCTCAATCCTCAATTCTCAATCCTCAATCCCTAATCCTCAATCCTCAATCCTCAATCTTCAACCCTGAATCCTCAATCCTCAACTCTCAGCCCTCATCCTCTATCCTCAATCCTCAATCTTCAATCCTCAATCCTCAATCCGCAAGCCTCAATCCTCAATCCTCAATCCTCAGTCCTCAAACAACAATCCTCAACACTCAATTCTCAATCCTCAATGTTCAATCCTCAATCCTCAATCCTCAATCCCCAATCCACAATCCTCAGGCATTAATACTCGATCTTCAATACTCAATCCTCAATCCTCAATCCTCAATCCTCAATCCTCAAACCTCAATCCCCATTCCTCAAACCTCAATCCTCAACTCTCAGTCCTCATCCTCAGTTCTCAATACTCAATCATCAATCCTCAATTCTCAATCTTCAATCCTCAATAATCAACCTCCAATCCTAGATCCTCAATCCCCAACCTTCAATCCTTAATCCTCAATCTTCAATCCTTAATTCTCAATCGTCAATCTTCAATCCTCAATACTTAATCTTCAATCCTCAATCCTCAATCCTCAATCCTCAATCCTTAATCCTCAATCGTCAATCTTCACTCCTCAATACTCAATCTTCAACCCTCAATCCTCAATCCTCAATCCTCAATCCTCATTCTTCAATACTCAATACCCAATCCTCAATCTTCAATCCTCAATCCTCAATCCTCAATTCTCAATCCTCAATCCTCAGTCCTCTGTCCTCAAACCTCAACCCTCTACCCTCAGCCCTCATCCTCCATCCTCAACCCTCAATCATCAATCCTCAATCTTATATCCTCAATATTCAACCTTCAATCCTCAATGCTCAATCCTCAATCCTCAATCCTCAACCCTCAGTGATCAATACTCAATCTTCAATACTCAATCCTCAATCCTCAATCCTCAATCCTCAATCCTCAATCCTCAATCCTCAATCCTCAATCCTCAATCCTCAATCCCCAATTCCCAAACCTCAATCCTCAACCCTCAGCCCTCATCCTCAATTCTCAATTCTCAATCCTCAATCATCAATCCTCAATCTTCAATCCTCAATCCTGAATCCTCAATCCTCAATCATCAGTACTCAATCCTCAATCCTCAACCTTCAATCCTCAATACTCAATCTTCAATCCTCAATCCTCAACCCTCAATCCTCAATCCTCAATCTTCAATCCTCAATCCTCAATCCTCAATCTTCAATCCTCAATACTCAATCTGCAATCCTCAATCCTCAAACCTCAATCCTCAATCCTCATTCTTCAATCCTCAATGCCCAATCCTCAATCTTCAATCCTCAATCCTCAATCCTCAATTCTCAATCCTCAATCCTTAATCCTCAATCCTCAATCCTCAATTCTCAATCCTCAATCCTCAGTCCTCTGTCCTCAAACCTCAACCCTCTACCCTCAGCCCTCATACTCCATCCTCAATCCTCAATCATCAATCCTCAATCTTATATCCTCAATATTCAATCTTCAATCCTCAATGCTCAATCCTCAATCCTCAATCCTCAGTCCTCAATCCTCAGTGATCAATACTCAATCTTCAATACTCAATCCTCAATCCTCAATCCTCAATCCTCAATCCTCAATCCTCAATCTTCAATCCTCAACACTCAATCTTCAATCCTCAATCCTCAATCCTCAATCCTCAATCCTCAATCCTCATTCTTCAATCCTCAGTACCCAATCCTCAATCTTCAATCCTGAATTCTCAATCCTCAATCCTCAATCCTCAATCCTCAATCCTCAATCCTCAATCCTCAATCCCCAATTCCCAAACCTCAATCCTCAACCCTCAGCCCTCATCCTCAATTCTCAATTCTCAATCCTCAATACCCAATCCCCAATTTCGATCCTCAATCCTCAATCCTCATTTCTCAATCCTCAATCCTCAATCCTCAGCCCTCATCCTCCATCCTCAATCCTCAATCCTCAATCCTCAATCCTCAATCTTCAATCCTCAATTCTCAATATTCAATCCTCGATCCTCAATCCTCAAACCTCAATCCTCAATCCTCAATCTTCAATCCTCAATACTCAATCTTCAATCCCCAATCCTCAATTCTCAATCCTCAATCCTCATTCTCCAACCCTCAATCCTCATTCCTCAAACCTCAATCCTCAACCCTCAGTCCTCATACTCAATCCTCAATCCTCAATCCTCATTCCCCAATACTCAATCCTCAATCGTCAATCCTCAATCCTCAATCCTCATTCTTCAATCCTAAATACCCAATCCTCAATCTTCAATCCTCAATCCTCAATCCTCAATTCTCAATCCTCAATCCTTAATCCTCAGACCTCAAACATCAATATTAAACCCTCAGTCCTCGTCCTCAATACACAAGCCTCAATCCTCAGTCCTCAATATTCAATCATCAATATTCAATCTTCAATCCTCAATCCTCAATCCTCAATCCTCAATCCTCAATCCTCAATCCTCAATACTCAATCTTCAATCCTCAATCCTCAATCCTCAATCCTCAATACTCAATCTTCAATCCTCAACACTCAATCTTCGATCCTCAATCCTCAATCCTCAATCCTCAATCCTCATTCTTCAATCCTCAATACCCAATCCTCAATCTTCAATCCTCAATCCTCAATCCTCAATCCTAATTCCTCATTCCTCATTCTTCAATCCTCAATACCCAATCCCCAATTTCAATCCTCAATCCTCAATCCTCATTTCTCAATCCTCAATCCTTAACCCTCAGCCCTCATCCTCCATCCTCAGTACTCAATCCTCTATCCTCAATCTTCAATCCTCAATACTCAATCTTCAATCCTCATTCCTCAATCCTCAATCCTCAATCCTCAATATTCAATCCTCAATACTCAATCTTCAATCATCATCCTCAATCCTCAATTCTCAGTCGTCAATCCTCAGTCATCAATCCTCAATCTTCAATACTCAATCGTCAATCCTTAGTCCTCAATCCTCAATCCTCAATCCTCGTTCCTCAAACCACAATCCTCAACCCTCAGTCTTCATCCTCAATCCTCAAACCTCAATCCTCAATCCTCAATCCTCAATCTTCAACCCTGAATCCTCAATCCTCAATAATCAATCCTCAACCTTCAATCCTCAATACTCAATCTTCAATCCTCAATCCTCAATCCTCAATCCTCAATCCTCAATCTTCAATCCTCAATAATCAATCTCCGATCCTATGTCCTCAATCCCCAACCTTCAATCGTTAATCCTCAATCTTCAGTCCTCAATCCCCAGTCATCAATCTTCAATCCTCAATGGTCAATCCTCAATCCTCAATCCTCAGTCCTCAATCCCCAATCCTCAATCCTCAAACCTCAATACTCAACCGTCAGTCCTCGTCCTCAATCCTCAAACCTCATTCCTCAATCCACAATATTCAATCATCAATACTCAATCTTCAATCCTCAATCCTCAAACCACAATCCTCAATCCTCATTCTTCAATCCTAAATACCCAATCCTCAATTTCCAATCCTCAACCCTCAATCCTCAATTCTCAATCCTCAATCCCTAATCCTCAATCCTCAATCCTCAATCTTCAACCCTGAATCCTCAATCCTCAATACTCAGTCCTCAATCTTCAATCCTCAATTCTCAATCTTCGATCCTCAATCCTCAATCCTCAATCCTCAATCCTCAATCCTCAATATTCAATCATCAATACTCAATCTTCAATCCTCAATCCTCAAACCTCAATCCTCAATACCCAATAGTCAACCTTCAATCCTCAATCCTCAGTCCTCAACCCTCAATCCTCACTCCTCATTCTTCAATCCTCAATACCCAGTCCTCAATCTTCAATCCTCAATCCTCAATCCTCAATTCTCAATCGTCAATCCTCAGTCCTCTGTCCTCAAACCTCAATCCTCAACCCTCAGCCCTTATCCTCCATCTTCAATCCTCTATCCTCAATCCTCAATCTTCAATCCTCAATACTCAATCTTCAATACTCAACCCTCAGTCCTCGTCCTCAATCCACAACCCTCAATCCTCAATCCTCAATCTTCAATCATAAATATTCAATCTTCAGTCCTCAATCCTCAATCCTCAATCCTCAATCCTCAATCCTCAATGTTCAATCCGCAATGCCCAATCCTCAATCTTCAATCTTCAATCCTCAATCCTCAAACCTCAATTCTCAATCCTCAATCCTCAGTCCTCAGACCTCAAACCTCAATCCTCAACTCTCAGCCCTCATCCTCTATCCTCAATCCTCAATCTTCAATCCTCAATCCTCAATCCGCAAGCCTCAATCCTCAATCCTCAATCCTCAGTCCTCAAACAACAATCCTCAACACTCAATTCTCAATCCTCAATGTTCAATCCTCAATCCTCAATCCTCAATCCCCAATCCACAATCCTCAGGCATTAATACTCGATCTTCAATACTCAATCCTCAATCCTCAATCCTCAATCCTCAATCCTCAAACCTCAATCCCCATTCCTCAAACCTCAATCCTCAACTCTCAGTCCTCATCCTCAGTTCTCAATACTCAATCATCAATCCTCAATTCTCAATCTTCAATCCTCAATAATCAACCTCCAATCCTAGATCCTCAATCCCCAACCTTCAGTCCTTAATCCTCAATCTTCAATCCTTAATTCTCAATCGTCAATCTTCAATCCTCAATACTTAATCTTCAATCCTCAATCCTCAATCCTGAATCCTCAATCCTTAATCCTCAATCGTCAATCTTCACTCCTCAATACTCAATCTTCAACCCTCAATCCTCAATCCTCAATCCTCAATCCTCATTCTTCAATACTCAATACCCAATCCTCAATCTTCAATCCTCAATCCTCAATCCTCAATTCTCAATCCTCAATCCTCAGTCCTCTGTCCTCAAACCTCAACCCTCTACCCTCAGCCCTCATCCTCCATCCTCAACCCTCAATCATCAATCCTCAATCTTATATCCTCAATATTCAATCTTCAATCCTCAATGCTCAATCCTCAATCCTCAATCCTCAATCCTCAGTGATCAATACTCAATCTTCAATACTCAATCCTCAATCCTCAATCCTCAATCCTCAATCCTCAATCCTCAATCCTCAATCCTCAATCCTCAATCCCCAATTCCCAAACCTCAATCCTCAACCCTCAGCCCTCATCCTCAATTCTCAATTCTCAATCCTCAATCATCAATCCTCAATCTTCAATCCTCAATCCTGAATCCTCAATCCTCAATCATCAGTACTCAATCCTCAATCCTCAACCTTCAATCCTCAATACTCAATCTTCAATCCTCAATCCTCAACCCTCAATCCTCAATCCTCAATCTTCAATCCTCAATCCTCAATCCTCAATCTTCAATCCTCAATACTCAATCTGCAATCCTCAATCCTCAAACCTCAATCCTCAATCCTCATTCTTCAATCCTCAATGCCCAATCCTCAATCTTCAATCCTCAATCCTCAATCCTCAATTCTCAATCCTCAATCCTTAATCCTCAATCCTCAATCCTCAATTCTCAATCCTCAATCCTCAGTCCTCTGTCCTCAAACCTCAACCCTCTACCCTCAGCCCTCATCCTCCATCCTCAATCCTCAATCATCAATCCTCAATCTTATATCCTCAATATTCAATCTTCAATCCTCAATGCTCAATCCTCAATCCTCAATCCTCAGTCCTCAATACTCAGTGATCAATACTCAATCTTCAATACTCAATCCTCAATCCTCAATCCTCAATCCTCAATCCTCAATCCTCAATCTTCAATCCTCAACACTCAATCTTCAATCCTCAATCCTCAATCCTCAATCCTCAATCCTCATTCTTCAATCCTCAATACCCAATCCTCAATCTTCAATCCTGAATTCTCAATCCTCAATCCTCAATCCTCAATCCTCAATCCTCAATCCTCAATCCTCAATCCCCAATTCCCAAACCTCAATCCTCAACCCTCAGCCCTCATCCTCAATGCTCAATTCTCAATCCTCAATACCCAATCCCCAATTTCAATCCTCAATCCTCAATCCTCATTTCTCAATCCTCAATCCTCAATCCTCAGCCCTCATCCTCCATCCTCAATCCTCAATCCTCAATCCTCAATCCTCAATCTTCAATCCTCAATTCTCAATATTCAATCCTCGATCCTCAATCATCAATCCTCAATCCTCTATCCTCAGGCATCAATACTCAGTCTTCAATGCTCAATCCTCGATCCTCAATCCTTCATCCTCATTCCCCAACCCTCAATCCTCATTCCTCAAACCTCAATCCTCAACCCTCAGACCTCATACTCAATTCTCAATTCTCAATTCTCAATTCTCAATCCTCAATGCTCAATCCTCAATCTTCAATCCTCAATAATCAATCTCCAATCCTCAATCCTCAATCCTCGATCCTCAATCCTCAGGCATCAATACTCAATCTTCAATACTCAATCCTCAATCCTCAATCCTCAATTCTCAACCCTCAATCCTCATGCCTCAAACCTCAATCCTCAATCCTCAACCCTCGGTCCTCATCCTCAATTCTCAATTCTCAATCCTCAATCCTCAATCCTCTATCTTCATTCCTCAATAATCAATCTCCAATCCTAGATCCTCAATCCCCAATCTTCAATCCTAAATACTCAATCTTCAATCCTCAATCCGGAGTCATCAATCTTCAATCCTCAATGCTCAATCCTCAATCCTCAATCCTCAGTCCTCAATCCACAATCCTCAATCCTCAACCTCAATCCTCAATCCTCAATCCTCAATCCTCAATCTTCAATCATCAATATTCAATCTTCAATCCTCAATCCTCAATCCTCAATCCTCAATCCTCAATCCTCAATCTGCAATCCTCAATCCTCAAACCTCAATCCTCAATCCTCAATCTTCAATCCTCAATACTCAATCTTCAATCCCCAATCCTCAATTCTCAATCCTCAATCCTCATTCCCCAACCCTCAATCCTCATTCCTCAAACCACAATCCTCAACCCTCAGTCCTCATACTCAATCCTCAATCCTCAATCCTCAATCCCCAATACTCAATCCTCAATCGTCAATCCTCAATCCCGAATCCTCAATCTTCAATCTTCAATCCTCAATCCTCAATCCTCAATTCTCAATCGTCAATCCTCAGTCCTCTGTCCTCAAACCTCAATCCTCAACCCTCAGCCCTCATCCTCCATCTTCAATCCTCTATCCTCAATCCTCAATCTTCAATCCTCAATACTCAATCTTCAATACTCAACCCTCAGTCCTCGTCCTCAATCCACAACCCTCAATCCTCAATCCTCAATCTTCAATCATAAATATTCAATCTTCAGTCCTCAATCCTCAATCCTCAATCCTCAATCCTCAATCCTCAATGTTCAATCCGCAATGCCCAATCCTCAATCTTCAATCTTCAATCCTCAATCCTCAAACCTCAATTCTCAATCCTCAATCCTCAGTCCTCAGACCTCAAACCTCAATCCTCAACTCTCAGCCCTCATCCTCTATCCTCAATCCTCAATCTTCAATCCTCAATCCTCAATCCGCAAGCCCCAATCCTCAATCCTCAATCCTCAGTCCTCAAACAACAATCCTCAACACTCAATTCTCAATCCTCAATGTTCAATCCTCAATCCTCAATCCTCAATCCCCAATCCACAATCCTCAGGCATTAATACTCGATCTTCAATACTCAATCCTCAATCCTCAATCCTCAATCCTCAATCCTCAAACCTCAATCCCCATTCCTCAAACCTCAATCCTCAACTCTCAGTCCTCATCCTCAGTTCTCAATACTCAATCATCAATCCTCAATTCTCAATCTTCAATCCTCAATAATCAACCTCCAATCCTAGATCCTCAATCCCCAACCTTCAATCCTTAATCCTCAATCTTCAATCCTTAATTCTCAATCGTCAATCTTCAATCCTCAATACTTAATCTTCAATCCTCAATCCTCAATCCTCAATCCTCAATCCTTAATCCTCAATCGTCAATCTTCACTCCTCAATACTCAATCTTCAACCCTCAATCCTCAATCCTCAATCCTCAATCCTCATTCTTCAATACTCAATACCCAATCCTCAATCTTCAATCCTCAATCCTCAATCCTCAATTCTCAATCCTCAATCCTCAGTCCTCTGTCCTCAAACCTCAAACCTCTACCCTCAGCCCTCATCCTCCATCCTCAACCCTCAATCATCAATCCTCAATCTTATATCCTCAATATTCAATCTTCAATCCTCAATGCTCAATCCTCAATCCTCAATCCTCAATCCTCAGTGATCAATACTCAATCTTCAATACTCAATCCTCAATCCTCAATCCTCAATCCTCAATCCTCAATCCTCAATCCCCAATTCCCAAACCTCAATCCTCAACCCTCAGCCCTCATCCTCAATTCTCAATTCTCAATCCTCAATCATCAATCCTCAATCTTCAATCCTCAATCCTGAATCTTCAATCCTCAATCATCAGTACTCAATCCTCAATCCTCAACCTTCAATCCTCAATACTCAATCTTCAATCCTCAATCCTCAACCCTCAATCCTCAATCCTCAATCCTCAATCTTCAATCCTCAATCCTCAATCCTCAATCTTCAATCCTCAATACTCAATCTGCAATCCTCAATCCTCAAACCTCAATCCTCAATCCTCATTCTTCAATCCTCAATGCCCAATCCTCAATCTTCAATCCTCAATCCTCAATCCTCAATTCTCAATCCTCAATCCTTAATCCTCAATCCTCAATCCTCAATTCTCAATCCTCAATCCTCAGTCCTCTGTCCTCAAACCTCAACCCTCTACCCTCAGCCCTCATCCTCCATCCTCAATCCTCAATCATCAATCCTCAATCTTATATCCTCAATATTCAATCTTCAATCCTCAATGCTCAATCCTCAATCCTCAATCCTCAGTCCTCAATACTCAGTGATCAATACTCAATCTTCAATACTCAATCCTCAATCCTCAATCCTCAATCCTCAATCCTCAATCCTCAGTCTTCAATCCTCAACACTCAATCTTCAATCCTCAATCCTCAATCCTCAATCCTCAATCCTCATTCTTCAATCCTCAGTACCCAATCCTCAATCTTCAACCCTGAATTCTCAATCCTCAATCCTCAATCCTCAATCCTCAATCCTCAATCCTCAATCCTCAATCCCCAATTCCCAAACCTCAATCCTCAACCCTCAGCCCTCATCCTCAATTCTCAATTCTCAATCCTCAATACCCAATCCCCAATTTCAATCCTCAATCCTCAATCCTCATTTCTCAATCCTCAATCCTCAATCCTCAGCCCTCATCCTCCATCCTCAATCCTCAATCCTCAATCCTCAATCCTCAATCTTCAATCCTCAATTCTCAATATTCAATCCTCGATCCTCAATCATCAATCCTCAATCCTCTATCCTCAGGCATCAATACTCAGTCTTCAATGCTCAATCCTCGATCCTCAATCCTTCATCCTCATTCCCCAACCCTCAATCCTCATTCCTCAAGCCTCAATCCTCAACCCTCAGACCTCATACTCAATTCTCAATTCTCAATTCTTAATTCTCAATCCTCAATGCTCAATCCTCAATCTTCAATCCTCAATAATCAATCTCCAATCCTCAATCCTCAATCCTCGATCCTCAATCCTCAGGCATCAATACTCAATCTTCAATACTCAATCCTCAATCCTCAATCCTCAATTCTCAACCCTCAATCCTCATGCCTCAAACCTCAATCCTCAATCCTCAACCCTCGGTCCTCATCCTCAATTCTCAATTCTCAATCCTCAATCCTCAATCCTCTATCTTCATTCCTCAATAATCAATCTCCAATCCTAGATCCTCAATCCCCAATCTTCAATCCTTAATACTCAATCTTCAATCCTCAATCCGGAGTCATCAATCTTCAATCCTCAATGCTCAATCCTCAATCCTCAATCCTCAGTCCTCAATCCACAATCCTCAATCCTCAACCTCAATCCTCAATCCTCAATCCTCAATCCTCAATCTTCAATCATCAATATTCAATCTTCAATCCTCAATCCTCAATCCTCAATCCTCAATCCTCAATCTGCAATCCTCAATCCTCAAACCTCAATCCTCAATCCTCAATCTTCAATCCTCAATACTCAATCTTCAATCCCCAATCCTCAATTCTCAATCCTCAATCCTCATTCCCCAACCCTCAATCCTCATTCCTCAAACCTCAATCCTCAACCCTCAGTCCTCATACTCAATCCTCAATCCTCAATCCTCAATCCCCAATACTCAATCCTCAATCGTCAATCCTCAATCCCGAATCCTCAATCTTCAATCCTTAATCCTCAATCTTCAATCCTTAATTCTCAATCGTCAATCTTCAATCCTCAATACTTAATCTTCAATCCTCAATCCTCAATCCTCAATTCTCAATCCTCAATCCTCAGTCCTCTGTCCTCAAACCTAAACCCTCTACCCTCAGCCCTCATCCTCCATCCTCCATCCTCAATCATCAATCCTCAATCTTATATCCTCAATATTCAATCTTCAATCCTCAATGCTCAATCCTCAATCCTCAATCCTCAATCCTCAGTGATCAATACTCAATCTTCAATACTCAATCCTCAATCCTCAATCCTCAATCCTCAATCCTCAATCCTCAATCCTCAATCCTCAATCCTCAATCCCCAATTCCCAAACCTCAATCCTCAACCCTCAGCCCTCATCCTCAATTCTCAATTCTCAATCCTCAATCATCAATCCTCAATCTTCAATCGTCAATCCTGAATCCTAAATCCTCAATCATCAGTACTCAATCCTCAATCCTCAACCTTCAATCCTCAATACTCAATCTTCAATCCTCAATACTCAACCCTCAATCCTCAATCCTCAGTCTTCAATCCTCAATCCTCAATCCTCAATCTTTAATCCTCAATGCTCAATCTGCAATCCTCAATCCTCAAACCTCAATCCTCAATCCTCATTCTTCAATCCTCAATGCCCAATCCTCAATCTTCAATCCTCAATCCTCAATCCTCAATTCTCAATCCTCAATCCTTAATCCTCAATCCTCAATCCTCAATTCTCAATCCTCAATCCTCAGTCCTCTGCCCTCAAACCTCAACCCTCTACCCTCAGCCCTCATCCTCCATCCTCAATCCTCAATCATCAATCCTCAATCTTATATCCTCAATATTCAATCTTCAATCCTCAATGCTCAATCCTCAATCCTCAATCCTCAGTCCTCAATCCTCAGTGATCAATACTCAATCTTCAATACTCAATCCTCAATCCTCAATCCTCAATCCTCAATCCTCAATCCTCAATCTTCAATCCTCAACACTCAATCTTCAATCCTCAATCCTCAATCCTCAATCCTCAATCCTCATTCTTCAATCCTCAATACCCAATCCTCAATCTTCAATCCTGAATCCTCAATCCTCAATCCTCAATCCTCAATCCTCAATCCTCAATCCTCAATCCTCAATCCCCAATTCCCAAACCTCAATCCTCAACCCTCAGCCCTCATTCTCAATTCTCAATTCTCAATCCTCAATACCCAATCCCCAATTTCAATCCTCAATCCTCAATCCTCATTTCTCAATCCTCAATCCTCAATCCTCAGCCCTCATCCTCCATCCTCAATCCTCAATCCTCAATCCTCAATCCTCAATCTTCAATCCTCAATTCTCAATATTCAATCCTCGATCCTCAATCATCAATCCTCAATCCTCTATCCTCAGGCATCAATACTCAGTCTTCAATGCTCAATCCTCAATCCTCAATCCTTCATCCTCATTCCCCAACCCTCAATCCTCATTCCTCAAACCTCAATCCTCAACCCTCAGACCTCATACTCAATTCTCAATTCTCAATTCTCAATCCTCAATCCTCAATCCTCAATCTTCAATCCTCAATAATCAATCTCCAATCCTCAATCCTCAATCCTCGATCCTCAATCCTCAGGCATCAATACTCAATCTTCAATACTCAATCCTCAATCCTCAATCCTCAATTCTCAACCCTCAATCCTCATGCCTCAAACCTCAATCCTCAATCCTCAACCCTCAGTCCTCATCCTCAATTCTCAATTCTCAATCCTCAATCCTCAATCCTCTATCTTCATTCCTCAATAATCAATCTCCAATCCTAGATCCTCAATCCCCAACCTTCAATCCTTAATACTCAATCTTCAATCCTCAATCCGGAGTCATCAATCTTCAATCCTCAATGCTCAATCCTCAATCCTCAATCCTCAGTCCTCAATCCACAATCCTCAATCCTCAACCTCAATCCTCAATCCTCAATCCTCAATCCTCAATCTTCAATCATCAATATTCAATCTTCAATCCTTAATCCTCAGACCTCAAACATCAATCTTCAACCCTCAGTCCTCGTCCTCAATCCACAACCCTCAATCCTCAGTCCTCAATATTCAATCATCAATATTCAATCTTCAATCCTCAATCCTCAATCCTCAATCCTCAATCCTCAATCCTCAGCCTTCAACCCTGAATCCTCAATCCTCAATACTCAATCCTGAATCTTCAATCCTCAATACTCAATCTTCAATCCTCAATCCTCAATCCTCAATCCTCAATCCTCAATCTTCAATCCTCAACACTCAATCTTCAATCCTCAATACTCAATCCTCAACCTTCAATCCTCAATACTCAATCTTCAATCCTCAATACTCAACCCTCAATCCTCAATCCTCAGTCTTCAATCCTCAATCCTCAATCCTCAATCTTCAATCCTCAATACTCAATCTGCAATCCTCAATCCTCAAACCTCAATCCTCAATCGTCATTCTTCAATCCTCAATGCCCAATCCTCAATATTCAATCCTCAATCCTCAATCCTCAATTCTCAATCCTCAATCCTTAATCCTCAATCCTCAATCCTCAATTCTCAATCCTCAATCCTCAGTCCTCTGTCCTCAAACCTCAACCCTCTACCCTCAGCCCTCATCCTCCATCCGCAATCCTCAATCATCAATCCTCAATCTTATATCCTCAATATTCAATCTTCAATCCTCAATGCTCAATCCTCAATCCTCAATCCTCAGTCCTCAATCCTCAGTGATCAATACTCAATCTTCAATACTCAATCCTCAATCCTCAATCCTCAATCCTCAATCCTCAATCCTCAATCTTCAATGCTCAACACTCAATCTTCAATCCTCAATCCTCAATCCTCAATCCTCAATCCTCATTCTTCAATCCTCAATACCCAATCCTCAATCTTCAATCCTGAATCCTCAATCCTCAATCCTCAATCCTCAATCCTCAATCCTCAATCCTCAATCCTCAATCCCCAATTCCCAAACCTCAATCCTCAACCCTCAGCCCTCATCCTCAATTCTCAATTCTCAATCCTCAATACCCAATCCCCAATTTCAATCCTCAATCCTCAATCCTCATTTCTCAATCCTCAATCCTCAATCCTCAATCCTCAGCCCTCATCCTCCATCCTCAATCCTCAATCCTCAATCCTCAATCCTCAATCTTCAATCCTCAATTCTCAATATTCAATCCTCGATCCTCAATCATCAATCCTCAATCCTCTATCCTCAGGCATCAATACTCAGTCTTCAATGCTCAATCCTCAATCATCAATCCTTCATCCTCATTCACCAACCCTCAATCCTCATTCCTCAAACCTCAATCCTCAACCCTCAGACCTCATACTCAATTCTCAATTCTCAATTCTCAATCCTCAATCCTCAATCCTCAATCTTCAATCCTCAATAATCAATCTCCAATCCTCAATCCTCATTCCTCGATCCTCAATCCTCAGGCATCAATACTCAATCTTCAATACTCAATCCTCAATCCTCAATCCTCAATTCTCAACCCTCAATCCTCATGCCTCAAACCTCAATCCTCAATCCTCAACCCTCAGTCCTCATCCTCAATTCTCAATTCTCAATCCTCAATCCTCAATCCTCTATCTTCATTCCTCAATAATCAATCTCCAATCCTAGATCCTCAATCCCCAATCTTCAATCCTTAATACTCAATCTTCAATCCTCAATCCGGAGTCATCAATCTTCAATCCTCAATGCTCAATCCTCAATCCTCAATCCTCAGTCCTCAATCCACAATCCTCAATCCTCAACCTCAATCCTCAATCCTCAATCCTCAATCTTCAATCATCAATATTCAATCTTCAATCCTCAATCCTCAATCCTCAATCCTCAATCCTCAATCCTCAATCTGCAATCCTCAATCCTCAAACCTCAATCCTCAATCCTCAATCTTCAATCCTCAATACTCAATCTTCAATCCCCAATCCTCAATTCTCAATCCTCAATCCTCATTCCCCAACCCTCAATCCTCATTCCTCAAACCTCAACCCCCAACCCTCAGTCCTCATACTCAATTCTCAATTCTCAATCCTCAATCCTCAATCCTCAATCTTCAATCCTCAATAATCAATCTCCAATCCTCAATCCTCAATCCTCGGTCCTCAATCCTCAGGCATAAATACTCAATCTTCAATACTCAATCCTCAATCCTCAATCCGCAATCCTCAATTCTCAAACCTCAATCCTCAATCCTCAATATTCAATCATCAATACTCAATCTGCAATCCTCAATCCTCTATCCTCAATCCTCAATCCTCAATCCTCAATCCTCAATCCTCAATACTCAATCCTCAATCCTCAATCCTCATTCTTCAATCCTCAATACCCAATCCTCAACCTTCAATTCTCAATCCTCAATCCTCAATCCTAATTCCTCAATCCTCAACCCTCAATCCTCAATCCTCAATCCGCAATATTCAATCCTCAATACTCAATCTTCAATCATCAATCCTCAATCCTCAATTCTCAGTCGTCAATCCTCAGTCATCAATCCTCAATCTTCAATACTCTATCGTCAATCCTTAGTCCTCAATCCTCAATCCTCAATCCTAAATACCCAATCCTCAGTCTTCAATCCTCAATCCTCAATCCTCAATTCTCAATCCTCAATCCTTAATCCTCGGACCTCAAACATCAATATTCAACCCTCAGTCCTCGTCCTCAATCCACAACCCTCAATCCTCAGTCCTCAATATTCAATCATCAATATTCAATCTTCAATCCTCAATCCTCAATCCTCAATCCTCAATCCTCAATCCTCAATCTTCAACCCTGAATCCTCAATCCTCAATACTCAATCCTCAATCTTCAATCCTCAATACTCAATCTTCAATCCTCAATCCTCAATCCTCAATCCTCAATCCTCAATCTTCAATCCTCAACACTCAATCTTCAATCCTCAATCCTCAGTCCTCAATCCTCAATCCTCAATCCTCAATCCTCAATTCTCAATCTTCAATCCTCAATCCTCAACCCTCAATCCTCAATTCTCAATACTCAGTCCTCAATTCTCAGTCCTCAAACCTCAATCCTGAATCCACAATCCCGAATCCTCAATCTTCAGACCTCAGTCCTCAACAATCAGCCGTCAATTCTCAGTCCTCAATAGAATATCATCAATTCACACATTTCAATACTCAATACTCAATCTGCAATCTTCAAATCTCTATCCACAAACATCAATTCTCATCACTCAACCCTCAACACTCAGTCCCCAATCCTCAATCTTCAATCCTCAATCCTCAATCCTCAATTCTCAATCCTCAATCCTCAGTCCTCAGACCTCAAACCTCAATCCTCAACTCTCAGCCCTCATCCTCAATCCTCAATCCTCAATCTTCAATCCTCAGTCCTCAATCCGCAAGCCTCAATCCTCAATCCTCAATCCTCTGTCCTCAAACAACAATCCTCAACACTCAATTCTCAATCCTCAACATTCAATCCTCAATCCTCAATCCTCAATCCCCAATCCACAATCCTCAGGCATCAATACTCAATCTTCAATACTCAATCCTCAATCCTCAATCCTCAATCCTCAATCCTCAAACCTCAATCCCCATTCCTCAAACCTCAATCCTCAACTCTCAGTCCTCATCCTCAGTTCTCAATACTCAATCATCAATCCTCAATTCTCAATCTTCAATCCTCAATAATCAACCTCCAATCCTAGATCCTCAATCCCCAATCTTCAATCCTTAATCCTCAATCTTCAATCCTTAATTCTCAATCGTCAATCTTCAATCCTCAATACTCAATCTTCAATCCTCAATCCTCAATCCTCAATCCTCAGGCATCAATACTCAATCTTCAATACTCAATCCTCAATCCTCAATCCTCAATCCTCAATCCTCAATCCTCAACCCTCAATCCTCATGCCTCAAACCTCAATCCTCAACCCTCAGTCCTCATCCTCAATTCTCAATTCTCAATCCTCAATCCTCAATCCTCAATCTTCAATCCTCAATCCTCAAACCTCAATCCTCAACCGTCAGTCCTCGTCCTCAATCCTCAAACCTCAATCCTCAATCCTCAATATTCAATCTTCAATACTCAACCTTCTATCCTCAATGCTCTATCCTCAATCCTCAATCCTCAATCCTCGATATTCAAGACACAACCCTCAGCCATCAATCCTCAATACTCAACCATCAATCCTCAATTCTCAATACTCAATAGAATATTCTGAATACTCATGGTTCAATACTCAATCCTCAATATTCAATAATCAAATCTCAATCCTCCACCTTAAATCCTCAATACTCAATTTCAATCCTCAATCCTCAGTTCTCAATCCCCAATACTCAATCCTCAATCGCCAATCCTCAATCCCCAATCGTCAATCTTCAATCCTCAACCTCAATCCTCAATCCTCAATCCTCAATCCTCAATCTTCAATCATCAATATTCAATCTTCAATCCTCAATCCTCAATCCTCAACCCTCAATCCTCAATCCTCAGGCATCAATACTCAATCTTCAATACTCAATCCTCAATCCTCAATCCTCAATCCCCAATACTCAATCCTCAATCGTCAATCCTCAATCCCGAATCCTCAATCTTCAATCCTCAACCTCAATCCTCAATCCTCAATCCTCAATCCTCAATCTTCAATCATCAATATTCAATCTTCAATCCTCAATCCTCAATACTCAATCCTCAATCCTCAATCCTCAGGCATCAGTACTCAATCTTCAATACTCAATCCTCAATCCTCAATCCTCAATCCTCAATCCTCAACCCTCAATCCTCATTCCTCAAACCTCAATCCTCAACCCTCAGTTCTCATACTCAATTCTCAATTCTCAATCCTCAATTCTCAATCCTCAATCTTCAATCCTCAATAATCAATCTCCAATTCTAGATCCTCAATCCCCAATCTTCAATCCTTAATCCTCAATCTTCAATCCCCAATCCCCAGTACTTAATCTTCAATCCTCAATGCTCAAACCTCAATGCTCAACCCTCAGTCCTCATCCTCAATTCTCAATTCTCAATCCTCAATCCTCAATCCTCAATCTTCAATCCTCAATAATCAATATCCGATCCTAGATCCTCAATCCCCAATCTTCAATCGTTAATCCTCAATCTTCAATCGTCAATCCTCAAACCTCAATCCTCAATCCTCATTCTTCAATCCTAAATACCCAATCCTCAATCTTCAATCCTCAATCCTCAATCCTCAATTCTCAAACCTCATTTCTCAATCCTCAATCCTCAAACCTCAATCTTCAATCCTGAATATTCAATCATCAATACTCAATCTTCAATCCTCAATGCTCTATAGTCAATCCTCAATCCTCAATCCTCAATATTCAAGACACAACCCTCAGCCATCAATCCTCAATACTCAACCATCAATACTCAATTCTCAATACTCAATAGAATATTCTGAATACTCATGGTTCAATACTCAATCCACAATATTCAATAATCAAATCTCAATCCTCAATCTTCAATTCTCAATACTCAATTTCAATCCTCAATCCTCAGTTCTCAATCCCCAATACTCAATCCTCAATCGTCAATCCTCAATCCCCAATCCTCAATCTTCAATCCTCAACCTCAATCCTCAATCCTCAATCCTCAATCCTCAATCTTCAATCATCAATATTCAATCTTCAATCCTCAATCCTCAATCCTCAATCCTGAATCCTCAATCCTCAATCTTCAATCCTCAATCCTCAATCCTCAATCCTCAATCCTCAATCTTCAATCCTCAATACTCAATCTTCAATCCCCAATCCTCAATTCTCAATCCTCAATCCTCAATGTTCAATCCTCAATACTCAATCTTCAATCCTCAATCCTGAATCCTCAATCCTCAATCCTCATTCTTCAATCCTCAATACCCAATCCTCAATCTTCAATCCTCAATCCTCAACTCTCAATCCTCAATCCTCAATCCTCAGACCTCACACATCAATTCTCAACCCTCAGTCCTCGTCCTCAATCCACAATCCTCAATCCCCAATACTCAATCCTCAATCGTCAATCCTCAATCCCGAATCCTCAATCTTCAATCCTCAACCTCAATCCTCAATCCTCAATCCTCAATCCTCAATCTTCAATCATCAATATTCAATCTTCAATCCTCAATCCTCAATACTCAATCCTCAATCCTCAATCCTCAGGCATCAGTACTCAATCTTCAATACTCAATCCTCAATCCTCAATCCTCAATCCTCAATCCTCAACCCTCAATCCTCATTACTCAAACCTCAATCCTCAACCCTCAGTTCTCATACTCAATTCTCAATTCTCAATCCTCAATTCTCAATCCTCAATCTTCAATTCTCAATAATCAATCTCCAATTCTAGATCCTCAAACCCCAATCTTCAATCCTTAATCCTCAATCTTCAATCCCCAATCCCCAGTACTTAATCTTCAATCCTCAATGCTCAAACCTCAATGCTCAACCCTCAGTCCTCATCCTCAATTCTCAATTCTCAATCCTCAATCCTCAATCCTCAATCTTCAATCCTCAATAATGAATATCCGATCCTAGACCCTCAATCCCCAATCTTCAATCGTTAATCCTCAATCTTCAATCGTCAATCCCCAGTCATCAATCTTCAATCCTCAATGCTCAATCCTCAATCCTCAATCCTCAGTCCTCAATCACCAATCCTCAATCCTCAAACCTCAATACCCAACCGTCAGTCCTCGTCCTCAATCCTCAAACCTCAATCCTCAATCCTCAATATTCAATCATCAATACTCAATCTTCAATCCTCAATCCTCAAACCTCAATCCTCAATCCTCATTCTTCAATCCTAAATACCCAATCCTCAATCTTCAATCCTCAATCCTCAATCCTCAATTCTCAATCCTCAATCCTTAATCCTCAGACCTCAAACATCAATCTTCAACCCTCAGTCCTCGTCCTCAATCCACAACCCTCAATTCTCAGTCCTCAATATTCAATCATCAATATTCAATCTTCAATCCTCAATCCTCAATCCTCAATCCTCAATCCTCAATCCTCAGTCTTCAACCCTGAATCCTCAATCCTCAATACTCAATCCCGAATCTTCAATCCTCAATACTCAATCTTCAATCCTCAATCCTCAATCCTCAATCCTCAATCCTCAATCTTCAATCCTCAACACTCAATCTTCAATCCTCAATCCTCAATCCTCAATCCTCAATCCTCATTCTTCAATCCTCAATACCCAATCCTCAACCTTCAATCCTCAATCCTCAATCCTCAATCCTAATTCCTCAATCCTCATTCTTCAACCCTCAATACACAATCCTCAATTTCAATCCTCAATCCTCAAACCTCATTTCTCAATCCTCAATCCTCAAGCCTCAGCCCTCATCCTCCATCCTCAATCCTCAATCCTCCTTCCTCAATCTTCAATCCTCAATTCTCAATCTCCAATCCTCGATCCTCAATCATCAATCCTCAATCCTCAATCCTCAGGCATCAATACTCAATCTTCAATACTCAATCCTCAATCCTCAATCCTCAATCCCCAATACTCAATCCTCAATCGTCAATCCTCAATCCCGAATCCTCAATCTTCAATCCTCAACCTCAATCCTCAATCCTCAATCCTCAATCCTCAATCTTCAATCATCAATATTCAATCTTCAATCCTCAATCCTCAATCCTCAATCCTCAATCCTCAGGCATCAGTACTCAATCTTCAATACTCAATCCTCAATCCTCAATCCTCAATTCTCAATCCTCAACCCTCAATCCTCATTCCTCAAACCTCAATCCTCAACCCTCAGTTCTCATACTCAATTCTCAATTCTCAATCCTCAATTCTCAATCCTCAATCTTCAATCCTCAATAATCAATCTCCAATTCTAGATCCTCAATCCCCAATCTTCAATCCTTAATCCTCAATCTTCAATCCCCAATCCCCAGTACTTAATCTTCAATCCTCTATGCTCAAACCTCAATACTCAACCCTCAGTCCTCATCCTCAATTCTCAATTCTCAATCCTCAATCCTCAATCCTCAATCTTCAATCCTCAATAATCAATATCCGATCCTAGATCCTCAATCCCCAATCTTCAATCGTTAATCCTCAATCATCAATCGTCAATCCCCAGTCATCAATCTTCAATCCTCAATGCACAATCCTCAATCCTCAATCCTCAGTCCTCAATCCCCAATCCTCAATCCTCAAACCTCAATACCCAACCGTCAGTCCTCGTCCTCAATCCTCAAACCTCAATCCTCAATTCTCAATATTCAATCATCAATACTCAATCTTCAATCCTCAATCGTCAAACCTCAATCCTCAATCCTCATTCTTCAATCCTAAATACCCAATCCTCAATCTTCAATCCTCAATCCTCAATCCTCAATTCTCAATCCTCAATCCTTAATCCTCAGACCTCAAACATCAATCTTCAACCCTCAGTCCTCGTCCTCAATCCACAACCCTCAATCCTCAGTCCTCAATATTCAATCATCAATATTCAATCTTCAATCCTCAATCCTCAATCCTCAATCCTCAATCCTCAATCCTCAGTCTTCAACCCTGAATCCTCAATCCTCAATACTCAATCCTGAATCTTCAATCCTCAATACTCAATCTTCAATCCTCAATCCTCAATCCTCAATCCTCAATCCTCAATCTTCAATCCTCAACACTCAATCTTCAATCCTCAATCCTCAATCCTCAATCCTCAATCCTCATTCTTCAATCCTCAATACCCAATCCTCAACCTTCAATCCTCAATCCTCAATCCTCAATCCTAATTCCTCAATCCTCATTCTTCAACCCTCAATACACAATCCTCAATTTCAATCCTCAATCCTCAAACCTCATTTCTCAATACTCAATTCTCAAACCTCAATCTTCAATCCTGAATATTCAATTATCAATACTCAATCTTCAATCCTCAATGCTCTATCCTCAATCCTCAATCCTCAATCCTCAATATTCTAGACACAACCCTCAGCCATCAATCCTCAATACTCAACCATCAATCCTCAATTCTCAATACTCAATAGAATATTCTGAATACTCATGGTTCAATACTCAATCCACAATATTCAATAATCAAATCTCAATCCTCAATCTTCAATTCTCAATACTCAATTTCAATCCTCAATCCTCAGTTCTCAATCCCCAATACTCAATCCTCAATCGTCAATCCTCAATCCCCAATCCTCAATCTTCAATCCTCAACCTCAATCCTCAATCCTCAATCCTCAATCCTCAATCTTCAATCATCAATATTCAATCTTCAATCCTCAATCCTCAATCCTCAATCCTGAATCCTCAATCCTCAATCTTCAATCCTCAATCCTCAATCCTCAATCCTCAATCCTCAATCTTCAATCCTCAACCTCAATCCTCAATCCTCAATCCTCAATCCTCAATCTTCAATCATCAATATTCAATCTTCAATCCTCAATCCTCAATCCTCAATCCTGAATCCTCAATCCTCAATCTTCAATCCTCAATCCTCAATCCTCAATCCTCAATCCTCAATCTTCAATCCTCAATACTCAATCTTCAATCCCCAATCCTCAGTTCTCAATCCTCAATCCTCAATGTTCAATCCTCAATACTCAATCTTCAATCCTCAATCCTGAATCCTCAATCCTCAATCCTCATTCTTCAATCCTCAATACCCAATCCTCAATCTTCAATCCTCAATCCTCAACTCTCAATCCTCAATCCTCAATCCTCAGACCTCACACATCAATACTCAACCCTCAGTCCTCGTCCTCAATCCACAATCCTCAATCCCCAATACTCAATCCTCAATCGTCAATCCTCAATCCCGAATCCTCAATCTTCAATCCTCAACCTCAATCCTCAATCCTCAATCCTCAATCCTCAATCTTCAATCATCAATATTCAATCTTCAATCCTCAATCCTCAATACTCAATCCTCAATCCTCAATCCTCAGGCATCAGTACTCAATCTTCAATACTCAATCCTCAATCCTCAATCCTCAATCCTCAATCCTCAACCCTCAACCCTCAATCCTCATTACTCAAACCTCAATCCTCAACCCTCAGTTCTCATACTCAATTCTCAATTCTCAATCCTCAATTCTCAATCCTCAATCTTCAATTCTCAATAATCAATCTCCAATTCTAGATCCTCAATCCCCAATCTTCAATCCTTAATCCTCAATCTTCAATCCCCAATCCCCAGTACTTAATCTTCAATCCTCAATGCTCAAACCTCAATGCTCAACCCTCAGTCCTCATCCTCAATTCTCAATTCTCAATCCTCAATCCTCAATCCTCAATCTTCAATCCTCAATAATGAATATCCGATCCTAGACCCTCAATCCCCAATCTTCAATCGTTAATCCTCAATCTTCAATCGTCAATCCCCAGTCATCAATCTTCAATCCTCAATGCTCAATCCTCAATCCTCAATCCTCAGTCCTCAATCCCCAATCCTCAATCCTCAAACCTCAATACCCAACCGTCAGTCCTCGTCCTCAATCCTCAAACCTCAATCCTCAATCCTCAATATTCAATCATCAATACTCAATCTTCAATCCTCAATCCTCAAACCTCAATCCTCAATCCTCATTCTTCAATCCTAAATACCCAATCCTCAATCTTCAATCCTCAATCCTCAATCCTCAATTCTCAATCCTCAATCCTTAATCCTCAGACCTCAAACATCAATCTTCAACCCTCAGTCCTCGTCCTCAATACACAACCCTCAATTCTCAGTCCTCAGTATTCAATCATCAATATTCAATCTTCAATCCTCAATCCTCAATCCTCAATCCTCAATCCTCAATCCTCAGTCTTCAACCCTGAATCCTCAATCCTCAATACTCAATCCTGAATCTTCAATCCTCAATACTCAATCTTCAATCCTCAATCCTCAATCCTCAATCCTCAATCCTCAATCTTCAATCCTCAACACTCAATCTTCAATCCTCAATCCTCAATCCTCAATCCTCAATCCTCATTCTTCAATCCTCAATACCCAATCCTCAACCTTCAATCCTCAATCCTCAATCCTCAATCCTAATTCCTCAATCCTCATTCTTCAACCCTCAATACACAATCCTCAATTTCAATCCTCAATCCTCAAACCTCATTTCTCAATCCTCAATCCTCAAGCCTCAGCCCTCATCCTCCATCCTCAATCCTCAATCCTCCTTCCTCAATCTTCAATCCTCAATTCTCAATCTCCAATCCTCGATCCTCAATCATCAATCCTCAATCCTCAATCCTCAGGCATCAATACTCAATCTTCAATACTCAATCCTCAATCCTCAATCCTCAATCCCCAATACTCAATCCTCAATCGTCAATCCTCAATCCCGAATCCTCAATCTTCAATCCTCAACCTCAATCCTCAATCCTCAATCCTCAATCCTCAATCTTCAATCATCAATATTCAATCTTCAATCCTCAATCCTCAATCCTCAATCCTCAATCCTCAGGCATCAGTACTCAATCTTCAATACTCAATCCTCAATCCTCAATCCTCAATTCTCAATCCTCAACCCTCAATCCTCATTCCTCAAACCTCAATCCTCAACCCTCAGTTCTCATACTCAATTCTCAATTCTCAATCCTCAATTCTCAATCCTCAATCTTCAATCCTCAATAATCAATCTCCAATTCTAGATCCTCAATCCCCAATCTTCAATCCTTAATCCTCAATCTTCAATCCCCAATCCCCAGTACTTAATCTTCAATCCTCAATGCTCAAACCTCAATACTCAACCCTCAGTCCTCATCCTCAATTCTCAATTCTCAATCCTCAATCCTCAATCCTCAATCTTGAAATCCTCAATAATCAATATCCGATCCTAGATCCTCAATCCCCAATCTTCAATCGTTAATCCTCAATCATCAATCGTCAATCCCCAGTCATCAATCTTCAATCCTCAATGCTCAATCCTCAATCCTCAATCCTCAGTCCTCAATCCCCAATCCTCAATCCTCAAACCTCAATACCCAACCGTCAGTCCTCGTCCTCAATCCTCAAACCTCAATCCTCAATTCTCAATATTCAATCATCAATACTCAATCTTCAATCCTCAATCGTCAAACCTCAATCCTCAATCCTCATTCTTCAATCCTAAATACCCAATCCTCAATCTTCAATCCTCAATCCTCAATCCTCAATTCTCAATCCTCAATCCTTAATCCTCAGACCTCAAACATCAATCTTCAACCCTCAGTCCTCGTCCTCAATCCACAACCCTCAATCCTCAGTCCTCAATATTCAATCATCAATATTCAATCTTCAATCCTCAATCCTCAATCCTCAATCCTCAATCCTCAATCCTCAGTCTTCAACCCTGTATCCTCAATCCTCAATACTCAATCCTGAATCTTCAATCCTCAATACTCAATCTTCAATCCACAATCCTCAATCCTCAATCCTCAATCCTCAATCTTCAATCCTCAACACTCAATCTTCAATCCTCAATCCTCAATCCTCAATCCTCAATCCTCATTCTTCAATCCTCAATACCCAATCCTCAACCTTCAATCCTCAATCCTCAATCCTCAATCCTAATTCCTCAATCCTCATTCTTCAACCCTCAATACACAATCCTCAATTTCAATCCTCAATCCTCAAACCTCATTTCTCAATCCTCAATTCTCAAACCTCAATCTTCAATCCTGAATATTCAATGATCAATACTCAATCTTCAATCCTCAATGCTCTATCCTCAATCCTCAACCCTCAGCCCTTATCCTCCATCCTCAATCCTCAATCCTCAATCTTCAATCCTCAATTCTCAATCTTCAATCCTCGATCCTCAATCTTCAATCCTCGATCCTGAATCATCAATACTCAATCCTCAATCCTCAGGCATCAATACTCAAGACACAACCCTCAGCCATCAATCCTCAATACTCAACCATCAATCCTCAATACTCAACCATCAATCCTCAATTCTCAATACTCAATAGAATATTCTGAATACTCATGGTTCAATACTCAATCCTCAATATTCAATAATCAAATCTCAATCCTCCACCTTAAATCCTCAATACTCAATTTCAATCCTCAATCCTCAGTTCTCAATCCCCAATACTCAATCCTCAATCGCCAATCCTCAATCCCCAATCGTCAATCTTCAATCCTCAACCTCAATCCTCAATCCTCAATCCTCAATCCTCAATCTTCAATCATCAATATTCAATCTTCAATCCTCAATCCTCAATCCTCAACCCTCAATCCTCAATCCTCAGGCATCAATACTAAATCTTCAATACTCAATCCTCAATCATCAATCCTCAATCCCCAATACTCAATCCTAAATCGTCAATCCTCAATCCCGAATCCTCAATCTTCAATCCTCAACCGCAATCCTCAATCCTCAATCCTCAATCCTCAATCTTCAATCATCAATATTCAATCTTCAATCCTCAATCCTCAATCCTCAATCCTCAATCCTCAATCCTCAGGCATCAGTACTCAATCTTCAATACTCAATCCTCAATCCTCAATCCTCAATCCTCAATCCTCAACCCTCAATCCTCATTCCTCAAACCTCAATCCTCAACCCTCAGTTCTCATACTCAATTCTCAATTCTCAATCCTCAATTCTCAATCCTCAATCTTCAATCCTCAATAATCAATCTCCAATTCTAGATCCTCAATCCCCAATCTTCAATCCTTAATCCTCAATCTTCAATCCCCAATCCCCAGTACTTAATCTTCAATCCTCAATGCTCAAACCTCAATGCTCAACCCTCAGTCCTCATCCTCAATTCTCAATTCTCAATCCTCAATCCTCAATCCTCAATCTTCAATCCTCAATAATCAATATCCGATCCTAGATCCTCAATCCCCAATCTTCAATCGTTAATCCTCAATCATCAATCGTCAATCCCCAGTCATCAATCTTCAATCCTCAATGCTCAATCCTCAATCCTCAATCCTCAGTCCTCAATCCCCAGTGCTCAATCCTCAAACCACAATACCCAACCGTCAGTCCTCGTCCTCAATCCTCGAACCTCAATCCTCAATTCTCAATATTCAATCATCAATACTCAATCTTCAATCCTCAATCCTCAAACCTCAATCCTCAATCCTCATTCTTCAATCCTAAATACCCAATCCTCAATCTTCAATCCTCAATCCTCAATCCTCAATTCTCAATCCTCAATCCTTAATCCTCAGACCTCAAACATCAATCTTCAACCCTCAGTCCTCGTCCTCAATCCACAACCCTCAATCCTCAGTCCTCAATATTCAATCCTCATTCTTCAATCCTCAATACCCAATCCTCAACCTTCAATCCTCAATCCTCAATCCTCAATCCTAATTCCTCAATCCTCATTCTTCAACCCTCAATACACAATCCTCAATTACAATCCTCAATCCTGAAACCTCATTTCTCAATCCTCAATCCTCAAACCTCAATCTTCAATCCTGAATATTCAATCATCAATACTCAATCTTCAATCCTCAATGCTCTATCCTCAATCCTCAATCCTCAATCCTCAATATTCAAGACACAACCCTCAGCCATCAATCCTCAATACTCAACCATCAATCCTCAATTCTCAATACTCAATAGAATATTCTGAATACTCATGGTTCAATACTCAATCCACAATATTCAATAATCAAATCTCAATCCTCAATCTTCAATTCTCAATACTCAATTTCAATCCTCAATCCTCAGTTCTCAATCCCCAATACTCAATCCTCAATCGCCAATCCTCAATCCCCAATCGTCAATCTTCAATCCTCAACCTCAATCCTCAATCCTCAATCCTCAATCCTCAATCTTCAATCATCAATATTCAATCTTCAATCCTCAATCCTCAATCCTCAACCCTCAATCCTCAATCCTCAGGCATCAATACTCAATCTTCAATACTCAATCCTCAATCCTCAATCCTCAATCCCCAATACTCAATCCTCAATCGTCAATCCTCAATCCCGAATCCTCAATCTTCAATCCTCAACCTCAATCCTCAATCCTCAATCCTCAATCCTCAATCTTCAATCATCAATATTCAATCTTCAATCCTCAATCCTCAATACTCAATCCTCAATCCTCAATCCTCAGGCATCAGTACTCAATCTTCAATACTCAATCCTCAATCCTCAATCCTCAATCCTCAATCCTCAACCCTCAATCCTCATTCCTCAAACCTCAATCCTCAACCCTCAGTTCTCATACTCAATTCTCAATTCTCAATCCTCAATTCTCAATCCTCAATCTTCAATCCTCAATAATCAATCTCCAATTCTAGATCCTCAATCCCCAATCTTCAATCCTTAATCCTCAATCTTCAATCCCCAATCCCCAGTACTTAATCTTCAATCCTCAATGCTCAAACCTCAATGCTCAACCCTCAGTCCTCATCCTCAATTCTCAATTCTCAATCCTCAATCCTCAATCCTCAATCTTCAATCCTCAATAATCAATATCCGATCCTAGATCCTCAATCCCCAATCTTCAATCGTTAATCCTCAATCTTCAATCGTCAATCCTCAAACCTCAATCCTCAATCCTCATTCTTCAATCCTAAATACCCAATCCTCAATCTTCAATCCTCAATCCTCAATCCTCAATTCTCAAACCTCATTTCTCAATCCTCAATCCTCAAACCTCAATCTTCAATCCTGAATATTCAATCATCAATACTCAATCTTCAATCCTCAATGCTCTATCGTCAATCCTCAATCCTCAATCCTCAATATTCAAGACACAACCCTCAGCCATCAATCCTCAATACTCAACCATCAATACTCAATTCTCAATACTCAATAGAATATTCTGAATACTCATGGTTCAATACTCAATCCACAATATTCAATAATCAAATCTCAATCCTCAATCTTCAATTCTCAATACTCAATTTCAATCCTCAATCCTCAGTTCTCAATCCCCAATACTCAATCCTCAATCGTCAATCCTCAATCCCCAATCCTCAATCTTCAATCCTCAACCTCAATCCTCAATCCTCAATCCTCAATCCTCAATCTTCAATCATCAATATTCAATCTTCAATCCTCAATCCTCAATCCTCAATCCTGAATCCTCAATCCTCAATCTTCAATCCTCAATCCTCAATCCTCAATCCTCAATCCTCAATCTTCAATCCTCAATACTCAATCTTCAATCCCCAATCCTCAATTCTCAATCCTCAATCCTCAATGTTCAATCCTCAATACTCAATCTTCAATCCTCAATCCTGAATCCTCAATCCTCAATCCTCATTCTTCAATCCTCAATACCCAATCCTCAATCTTCAATCCTCAATCCTCAACTCTCAATCCTCAATCCTCAATCCTCAGACCTCACACATCAATTCTCAACCCTCAGTCCTCGTCCTCAATCCACAATCCTCAATCCCCAATACTCAATCCTCAATCGTCAATCCTCAATCCCGAATCCTCAATCTTCAATCCTCAACCTCAATCCTCAATCCTCAATCCTCAATCCTCAATCTTCAATCATCAATATTCAATCTTCAATCCTCAATCCTCAATACTCAATCCTCAATCCTCAATCCTCAGGCATCAGTACTCAATCTTCAATACTCAATCCTCAATCCTCAATCCTCAATCCTCAATCCTCAACCCTCAATCCTCAATCCTCAATCTTCAATCCTCAACACTCAATCTTCAATCCTCAATCCTCAATCCTCAATCCTCAATCCTCATTCTTCAATCCTCAATACCCAATCCTCAATCTTCAATCCTGAATTCTCAATCCTCAATCCTCAATCCTCAATCCTCAATCCTCAATCCTCAATCCTCAATCCCCAATTCCCAAACCTCAATCCTCAACCCTCAGCCCTCATCCTCAATGCTCAATTCTCAATCCTCAATACCCAATCCCCAATTTCAATCCTCAATCCTCAATCCTCATTTCTCAATCCTCAATCCTCAATCCTCAGCCCTCATCCTCCATCCTCAATCCTCAATCCTCAATCCTCAATCCTCAATCTTCAATCCTCAATTCTCAATATTCAATCCTCGATCCTCAATCATCAATCCTCAATCCTCTATCCTCAGGCATCAATACTCAGTCTTCAATGCTCAATCCTCGATCCTCAATCCTTCATCCTCATTCCCCAACCCTCAATCCTCATTCCTCAAACCTCAATCCTCAACCCTCAGACCTCATACTCAATTCTCAATTCTCAATTCTCAATTCTCAATCCTCAATGCTCAATCCTCAATCTTCAATCCTCAATAATCAATCTCCAATCCTCAATCCTCAATCCTCGATCCTCAATCCTCAGGCATCAATACTCAATCTTCAATACTCAATCCTCAATCCTCAATCCTCAATTCTCAACCCTCAATCCTCATGCCTCAAACCTCAATCCTCAATCCTCAACCCTCGGTCCTCATCCTCAATTCTCAATTCTCAATCCTCAATCCTCAATCCTCTATCTTCATTCCTCAATAATCAATCTCCAATCCTAGATCCTCAATCCCCAATCTTCAATCCTAAATACTCAATCTTCAATCCTCAATCCGGAGTCATCAATCTTCAATCCTCAATGCTCAATCCTCAATCCTCAATCCTCAGTCCTCAATCCACAATCCTCAATCCTCAACCTCAATCCTCAATCCTCAATCCTCAATCCTCAATCTTCAATCATCAATATTCAATCTTCAATCCTCAATCCTCAATCCTCAATCCTCAATCCTCAATCCTCAATCTGCAATCCTCAATCCTCAAACCTCAATCCTCAATCCTCAATCTTCAATCCTCAATACTCAATCTTCAATCCCCAATCCTCAATTCTCAATCCTCAATCCTCATTCCCCAACCCTCAATCCTCATTCCTCAAACCACAATCCTCAACCCTCAGTCCTCATACTCAATCCTCAATCCTCAATCCTCAATCCCCAATACTCAATCCTCAATCGTCAATCCTCAATCCCGAATCCTCAATCTTCAATCTTCAATCCTCAATCCTCAATCCTCAATTCTCAATCGTCAATCCTCAGTCCTCTGTCCTCAAACCTCAATCCTCAACCCTCAGCCCTCATCCTCCATCTTCAATCCTCTATCCTCAATCCTCAATCTTCAATCCTCAATACTCAATCTTCAATACTCAACCCTCAGTCCTCGTCCTCAATCCACAACCCTCAATCCTCAATCCTCAATCTTCAATCATAAATATTCAATCTTCAGTCCTCAATCCTCAATCCTCAATCCTCAATCCTCAATCCTCAATGTTCAATCCGCAATGCCCAATCCTCAATCTTCAATCTTCAATCCTCAATCCTCAAACCTCAATTCTCAATCCTCAATCCTCAGTCCTCAGACCTCAAACCTCAATCCTCAACTCTCAGCCCTCATCCTCTATCCTCAATCCTCAATCTTCAATCCTCAATCCTCAATCCGCAAGCCCCAATCCTCAATCCTCAATCCTCAGTCCTCAAACAACAATCCTCAACACTCAATTCTCAATCCTCAATGTTCAATCCTCAATCCTCAATCCTCAATCCCCAATCCACAATCCTCAGGCATTAATACTCGATCTTCAATACTCAATCCTCAATCCTCAATCCTCAATCCTCAATCCTCAAACCTCAATCCCCATTCCTCAAACCTCAATCCTCAACTCTCAGTCCTCATCCTCAGTTCTCAATACTCAATCATCAATCCTCAATTCTCAATCTTCAATCCTCAATAATCAACCTCCAATCCTAGATCCTCAATCCCCAACCTTCAATCCTTAATCCTCAATCTTCAATCCTTAATTCTCAATCGTCAATCTTCAATCCTCAATACTTAATCTTCAATCCTCAATCCTCAATCCTCAATCCTCAATCCTTAATCCTCAATCGTCAATCTTCACTCCTCAATACTCAATCTTCAACCCTCAATCCTCAATCCTCAATCCTCAATCCTCATTCTTCAATACTCAATACCCAATCCTCAATCTTCAATCCTCAATCCTCAATCCTCAATTCTCAATCCTCAATCCTCAGTCCTCTGTCCTCAAACCTCAAACCTCTACCCTCAGCCCTCATCCTCCATCCTCAACCCTCAATCATCAATCCTCAATCTTATATCCTCAATATTCAATCTTCAATCCTCAATGCTCAATCCTCAATCCTCAATCCTCAATCCTCAGTGATCAATACTCAATCTTCAATACTCAATCCTCAATCCTCAATCCTCAATCCTCAATCCTCAATCCTCAATCCCCAATTCCCAAACCTCAATCCTCAACCCTCAGCCCTCATCCTCAATTCTCAATTCTCAATCCTCAATCATCAATCCTCAATCTTCAATCCTCAATCCTGAATCCTCAATCCTCAATCATCAGTACTCAATCCTCAATCCTCAACCTTCAATCCTCAATACTCAATCTTCAATCCTCAATCCTCAACCCTCAATCCTCAATCCTCAATCCTCAATCTTCAATCCTCAATCCTCAATCCTCAATCTTCAATCCTCAATACTCAATCTGCAATCCTCAATCCTCAAACCTCAATCCTCAATCCTCATTCTTCAATCCTCAATGCCCAATCCTCAATCTTCAATCCTCAATCCTCAATCCTCAATTCTCAATCCTCAATCCTTAATCCTCAATCCTCAATCCTCAATTCTCAATCCTCAATCCTCAGTCCTCTGTCCTCAAACCTCAACCCTCTACCCTCAGCCCTCATCCTCCATCCTCAATCCTCAATCATCAATCCTCAATCTTATATCCTCAATATTCAATCTTCAATCCTCAATGCTCAATCCTCAATCCTCAATCCTCAGTCCTCAATACTCAGTGATCAATACTCAATCTTCAATACTCAATCCTCAATCCTCAATCCTCAATCCTCAATCCTCAATCCTCAGTCTTCAATCCTCAACACTCAATCTTCAATCCTCAATCCTCAATCCTCAATCCTCAATCCTCATTCTTCAATCCTCAGTACCCAATCCTCAATCTTCAATCCTGAATTCTCAATCCTCAATCCTCAATCCTCAATCCTCAATCCTCAATCCTCAATCCTCAATCCCCAATTCCCAAACCTCAATCCTCAACCCTCAGCCCTCATCCTCAATTCTCAATTCTCAATCCTCAATACCCAATCCCCAATTTCAATCCTCAATCCTCAATCCTCATTTCTCAATCCTCAATCCTCAATCCTCAGCCCTCATCCTCCATCCTCAATCCTCAATCCTCAATCCTCAATCCTCAATCTTCAATCCTCAATTCTCAATATTCAATCCTCGATCCTCAATCATCAATCCTCAATCCTCTATCCTCAGGCATCAATACTCAGTCTTCAATGCTCAATCCTCGATCCTCAATCCTTCATCCTCATTCCCCAACCCTCAATCCTCATTCCTCAAACCTCAATCCTCAACCCTCAGACCTCATACTCAATTCTCAATTCTCAATTCTTAATTCTCAATCCTCAATGCTCAATCCTCAATCTTCAATCCTCAATAATCAATCTCCAATCCTCAATCCTCAATCCTCGATCCTCAATCCTCAGGCATCAATACTCAATCTTCAATACTCAATCCTCAATCCTCAATCCTCAATTCTCAACCCTCAATCCTCATGCCTCAAACCTCAATCCTCAATCCTCAACCCTCGGTCCTCATCCTCAATTCTCAATTCTCAATCCTCAATCCTCAATCCTCTATCTTCATTCCTCAATAATCAATCTCCAATCCTAGATCCTCAATCCCCAATCTTCAATCCTTAATACTCAATCTTCAATCCTCAATCCGGAGTCATCAATCTTCAATCCTCAATGCTCAATCCTCAATCCTCAATCCTCAGTCCTCAATCCACAATCCTCAATCCTCAACCTCAATCCTCAATCCTCAATCCTCAATCCTCAATCTTCAATCATCAATATTCAATCTTCAATCCTCAATCCTCAATCCTCAATCCTCAATCCTCAATCTGCAATCCTCAATCCTCAAACCTCAATCCTCAATCCTCAATCTTCAATCCTCAATACTCAATCTTCAATCCCCAATCCTCAATTCTCAATCCTCAATCCTCATTCCCCAACCCTCAATCCTCATTCCTCAAACCTCAATCCTCAACCCTCAGTCCTCATACTCAATCCTCAATCCTCAATCCTCAATCCCCAATACTCAATCCTCAATCGTCAATCCTCAATCCCGAATCCTCAATCTTCAATCCTTAATCCTCAATCTTCAATCCTTAATTCTCAATCGTCAATCTTCAATCCTCAATACTTAATCTTCAATCCTCAATCCTCAATCCTCAATTCTCAATCCTCAATCCTCAGTCCTCTGTCCTCAAACCTAAACCCTCTACCCTCAGCCCTCATCCTCCATCCTCCATCCTCAATCATCAATCCTCAATCTTATATCCTCAATATTCAATCTTCAATCCTCAATGCTCAATCCTCAATCCTCAATCCTCAATCCTCAGTGATCAATACTCAATCTTCAATACTCAATCCTCAATCCTCAATCCTCAATCCTCAATCCTCAATCCTCAATCCTCAATCCTCAATCCTCAATCCCCAATTCCCAAACCTCAATCCTCAACCCTCAGCCCTCATCCTCAATTCTCAATTCTCAATCCTCAATCATCAATCCTCAATCTTCAATCGTCAATCCTGAATCCTAAATCCTCAATCATCAGTACTCAATCCTCAATCCTCAACCTTCAATCCTCAATACTCAATCTTCAATCCTCAATACTCAACCCTCAATCCTCAATCCTCAGTCTTCAATCCTCAATCCTCAATCCTCAATCTTTAATCCTCAATGCTCAATCTGCAATCCTCAATCCTCAAACCTCAATCCTCAATCCTCATTCTTCAATCCTCAATGCCCAATCCTCAATCTTCAATCCTCAATCCTCAATCCTCAATTCTCAATCCTCAATCCTTAATCCTCAATCCTCAATCCTCAATTCTCAATCCTCAATCCTCAGTCCTCTGCCCTCAAACCTCAACCCTCTACCCTCAGCCCTCATCCTCCATCCTCAATCCTCAATCATCAATCCTCAATCTTATATCCTCAATATTCAATCTTCAATCCTCAATGCTCAATCCTCAATCCTCAATCCTCAGTCCTCAATCCTCAGTGATCAATACTCAATCTTCAATACTCAATCCTCAATCCTCAATCCTCAATCCTCAATCCTCAATCCTCAATCTTCAATCCTCAACACTCAATCTTCAATCCTCAATCCTCAATCCTCAATCCTCAATCCTCATTCTTCAATCCTCAATACCCAATCCTCAATCTTCAATCCTGAATCCTCAATCCTCAATCCTCAATCCTCAATCCTCAATCCTCAATCCTCAATCCTCAATCCCCAATTCCCAAACCTCAATCCTCAACCCTCAGCCCTCATTCTCAATTCTCAATTCTCAATCCTCAATACCCAATCCCCAATTTCAATCCTCAATCCTCAATCCTCATTTCTCAATCCTCAATCCTCAATCCTCAGCCCTCATCCTCCATCCTCAATCCTCAATCCTCAATCCTCAATCCTCAATCTTCAATCCTCAATTCTCAATATTCAATCCTCGATCCTCAATCATCAATCCTCAATCCTCTATCCTCAGGCATCAATACTCAGTCTTCAATGCTCAATCCTCAATCCTCAATCCTTCATCCTCATTCCCCAACCCTCAATCCTCATTCCTCAAACCTCAATCCTCAACCCTCAGACCTCATACTCAATTCTCAATTCTCAATTCTCAATCCTCAATCCTCAATCCTCAATCTTCAATCCTCAATAATCAATCTCCAATCCTCAATCCTCAATCCTCGATCCTCAATCCTCAGGCATCAATACTCAATCTTCAATACTCAATCCTCAATCCTCAATCCTCAATTCTCAACCCTCAATCCTCATGCCTCAAACCTCAATCCTCAATCCTCAACCCTCAGTCCTCATCCTCAATTCTCAATTCTCAATCCTCAATCCTCAATCCTCTATCTTCATTCCTCAATAATCAATCTCCAATCCTAGATCCTCAATCCCCAACCTTCAATCCTTAATACTCAATCTTCAATCCTCAATCCGGAGTCATCAATCTTCAATCCTCAATGCTCAATCCTCAATCCTCAATCCTCAGTCCTCAATCCACAATCCTCAATCCTCAACCTCAATCCTCAATCCTCAATCCTCAATCCTCAATCTTCAATCATCAATATTCAATCTTCAATCCTTAATCCTCAGACCTCAAACATCAATCTTCAACCCTCAGTCCTCGTCCTCAATCCACAACCCTCAATCCTCAGTCCTCAATATTCAATCATCAATATTCAATCTTCAATCCTCAATCCTCAATCCTCAATCCTCAATCCTCAATCCTCAGCCTTCAACCCTGAATCCTCAATCCTCAATACTCAATCCTGAATCTTCAATCCTCAATACTCAATCTTCAATCCTCAATCCTCAATCCTCAATCCTCAATCCTCAATCTTCAATCCTCAACACTCAATCTTCAATCCTCAATACTCAATCCTCAACCTTCAATCCTCAATACTCAATCTTCAATCCTCAATACTCAACCCTCAATCCTCAATCCTCAGTCTTCAATCCTCAATCCTCAATCCTCAATCTTCAATCCTCAATACTCAATCTGCAATCCTCAATCCTCAAACCTCAATCCTCAATCGTCATTCTTCAATCCTCAATGCCCAATCCTCAATATTCAATCCTCAATCCTCAATCCTCAATTCTCAATCCTCAATCCTTAATCCTCAATCCTCAATCCTCAATTCTCAATCCTCAATCCTCAGTCCTCTGTCCTCAAACCTCAACCCTCTACCCTCAGCCCTCATTCTCCATCCGCAATCCTCAATCATCAATCCTCAATCTTATATCCTCAATATTCAATCTTCAATCCTCAATGCTCAATCCTCAATCCTCAATCCTCAGTCCTCAATCCTCAGTGATCAATACTCAATCTTCAATACTCAATCCTCAATCCTCAATCCTCAATCCTCAATCCTCAATCCTCAATCTTCAATGCTCAACACTCAATCTTCAATCCTCAATCCTCAATCCTCAATCCTCAATCCTCATTCTTCAATCCTCAATACCCAATCCTCAATCTTCAATCCTGAATCCTCAATCCTCAATCCTCAATCCTCAATCCTCAATCCTCAATCCTCAATCCTCAATCCCCAATTCCCAAACCTCAATCCTCAACCCTCAGCCCTCATCCTCAATTCTCAATTCTCAATCCTCAATACCCAATCCCCAATTTCAATCCTCAATCCTCAATCCTCATTTCTCAATCCTCAATCCTCAATCCTCAATCCTCAGCCCTCATCCTCCATCCTCAATCCTCAATCCTCAATCCTCAATCCTCAATCTTCAATCCTCAATTCTCAATATTCAATCCTCGATCCTCAATCATCAATCCTCAATCCTCTATCCTCAGGCATCAATACTCAGTCTTCAATGCTCAATCCTCAATCCTCAATCCTTCATCCTCATTCACCAACCCTCAATCCTCATTCCTCAAACCTCAATCCTCAACCCTCAGACCTCATACTCAATTCTCAATTCTCAATTCTCAATCCTCAATCCTCAATCCTCAATCTTCAATCCTCAATAATCAATCTCCAATCCTCAATCCTCATTCCTCGATCCTCAATCCTCAGGCATCAATACTCAATCTTCAATACTCAATCCTCAATCCTCAATCCTCAATTCTCAACCCTCAATCCTCATGCCTCAAACCTCACTCCTCAATCCTCAACCCTCAGTCCTCATCCTCAATTCTCAATTCTCAATCCTCAATCCTCAATCCTCTATCTTCATTCCTCAATAATCAATCTCCAATCCTAGATCCTCAATCCCCAATCTTCAATCCTTAATACTCAATCTTCAATCCTCAATCCGGAGTCATCAATCTTCAATCCTCAATGCTCAATCCTCAATCCTCAATCCTCAGTCCTCAATCCACAATCCTCAATCCTCAACCTCAATCCTCAATCCTCAATCCTCAATCTTCAATCATCAATATTCAATCTTCAATCCTCAATCCTCAATCCTCAATCCTCAATCCTCAATCCTCAATCTGCAATCCTCAATCCTCAAACCTCAATCCTCAATCCTCAATCTTCAATCCTCAATACTCAATCTTCAATCCCCAATCCTCAATTCTCAATCCTCAATCCTCATTCCCCAACCCTCAATCCTCATTCCTCAAACCTCAACCCCCAACCCTCAGTCCTCATACTCAATTCTCAATTCTCAATCCTCAATCCTCAATCCTCAATCTTCAATCCTCAATAATCAATCTCCAATCCTCAATCCTCAATCCTCGGTCCTCAATCCTCAGGCATAAATACTCAATCTTCAATACTCAATCCTCAATCCTCAATCCGCAATCCTCAATTCTCAAACCTCAATCCTCAATCCTCAATATTCAATCATCAATACTCAATCTGCAATCCTCAATCCTCTATCCTCAATCCTCAATCCTCAATCCTCAATCCTCAATCCTCAATACTCAATCCTCAATCCTCAATCCTCATTCTTCAATCCTCAATACCCAATCCTCAACCTTCAATTCTCAATCCTCAATCCTCAATCCTAATTCCTCAATCCTCAACCCTCAATCCTCAATCCTCAATCCGCAATATTCAATCCTCAATACTCAATCTTCAATCATCAATCCTCAATCCTCAATTCTCAGTCGTCAATCCTCAGTCATCAATCCTCAATCTTCAATACTCTATCGTCAATCCTTAGTCCTCAATCCTCAATCCTCAATCCTAAATACCCAATCCTCAGTCTTCAATCCTCAATCCTCAATCCTCAATTCTCAATCCTCAATCCTTAATCCTCGGACCTCAAACATCAATATTCAACCCTCAGTCCTCGTCCTCAATCCACAACCCTCAATCCTCAGTCCTCAATATTCAATCATCAATATTCAATCTTCAATCCTCAATCCTCAATCCTCAATCCTCAATCCTCAATCCTCAATCTTCAACCCTGAATCCTCAATCCTCAATACTCAATCCTCAATCTTCAATCCTCAATACTCAATCTTCAATCCTCAATCCTCAATCCTCAATCCTCAATCCTCAATCTTCAATCCTCAACACTCAATCTTCAATCCTCAATCCTCAGTCCTCAATCCTCAATCCTCAATCCTCAATCCTCAATTCTCAATCTTCAATCCTCAATCCTCAACCCTCAATCCTCAATTCTCAATACTCAGTCCTCAATTCTCAGTCCTCAAACCTCAATCCTGAATCCACAATCCCGAATCCTCAATCTTCAGACCTCAGTCCTCAACAATCAGCCGTCAATTCTCAGTCCTCAATAGAATATCATCAATTCACACATTTCAATACTCAATACTCAATCTGCAATCTTCAAATCTCTATCCACAAACATCAATTCTCATCACTCAACCCTCAACACTCAGTCCCCAATCCTCAATCTTCAATCCTCAATCCTCAATCCTCAATTCTCAATCCTCAATCCTCAGTCCTCAGACCTCAAACCTCAATCCTCAACTCTCAGCCCTCATCCTCAATCCTCAATCCTCAATCTTCAATCCTCAGTCCTCAATCCGCAAGCCTCAATCCTCAATCCTCAATCCTCAGTCCTCAAACAACAATCCTCAACACTCAATTCTCAATCCTCAACATTCAATCCTCAATCCTCAATCCTCAATCCCCAATCCACAATCCTCAGGCATCAATACTCAATCTTCAATACTCAATCCTCAATCCTCAATCCTCAATCCTCAATCCTCAAACCTCAATCCCCATTCCTCAAACCTCAATCCTCAACTCTCAGTCCTCATCCTCAGTTCTCAATACTCAATCATCAATCCTCAATTCTCAATCTTCAATCCTCAATAATCAACCTCCAATCCTAGATCCTCAATCCCCAATCTTCAATCCTTAATCCTCAATCTTCAATCCTTAATTCTCAATCGTCAATCTTCAATCCTCAATACTCAATCTTCAATCCTCAATCCTCAATCCTCAATCCTCAGGCATCAATACTCAATCTTCAATACTCAATCCTCAATCCTCAATCCTCAATCCTCAATCCTCAATCCTCAACCCTCAATCCTCATGCCTCAAACCTCAATCCTCAACCCTCAGTCCTCATCCTCAATTCTCAATTCTCAATCCTCAATCCTCAATCCTCAATCTTCAATCCTCAATCCTCAAACCTCAATCCTCAACCGTCAGTCCTCGTCCTCAATCCTCAAACCTCAATCCTCAATCCTCAATATTCAATCTTCAATACTCAACCTTCTATCCTCAATGCTCTATCCTCAATCCTCAATCCTCAATCCTCGATATTCAAGACACAACCCTCAGCCATCAATCCTCAATACTCAACCATCAATCCTCAATTCTCAATACTCAATAGAATATTCTGAATACTCATGGTTCAATACTCAATCCTCAATATTCAATAATCAAATCTCAATCCTCCACCTTAAATCCTCAATACTCAATTTCAATCCTCAATCCTCAGTTCTCAATCCCCAATACTCAATCCTCAATCGCCAATCCTCAATCCCCAATCGTCAATCTTCAATCCTCAACCTCAATCCTCAATCCTCAATCCTCAATCCTCAATCTTCAATCATCAATATTCAATCTTCAATCCTCAATCCTCAATCCTCAACCCTCAATCCTCAATCCTCAGGCATCAATACTCAATCTTCAATACTCAATCCTCAATCCTCAATCCTCAATCCCCAATACTCAATCCTCAATCGTCAATCCTCAATCCCGAATCCTCAATCTTCAATCCTCAACCTCAATCCTCAATCCTCAATCCTCAATCCTCAATCTTCAATCATCAATATTCAATCTTCAATCCTCAATCCTCAATACTCAATCCTCAATCCTCAATCCTCAGGCATCAGTACTCAATCTTCAATACTCAATCCTCAATCCTCAATCCTCAATCCTCAATCCTCAACCCTCAATCCTCATTCCTCAAACCTCAATCCTCAACCCTCAGTTCTCATACTCAATTCTCAATTCTCAATCCTCAATTCTCAATCCTCAATCTTCAATCCTCAATAATCAATCTCCAATTCTAGATCCTCAATCCCCAATCTTCAATCCTTAATCCTCAATCTTCAATCCCCAATCCCCAGTACTTAATCTTCAATCCTCAATGCTCAAACCTCAATGCTCAACCCTCAGTCCTCATCCTCAATTCTCAATTCTCAATCCTCAATCCTCAATCCTCAATCTTCAATCCTCAATAATCAATATCCGATCCTAGATCCTCAATCCCCAATCTTCAATCGTTAATCCTCAATCTTCAATCGTCAATCCTCAAACCTCAATCCTCAATCCTCATTCTTCAATCCTAAATACCCAATCCTCAATCTTCAATCCTCAATCCTCAATCCTCAATTCTCAAACCTCATTTCTCAATCCTCAATCCTCAAACCTCAATCTTCAATCCTGAATATTCAATCATCAATACTCAATCTTCAATCCTCAATGCTCTATCGTCAATCCTCAATCCTCAATCCTCAATATTCAAGACACAACCCTCAGCCATCAATCCTCAATACTCAACCATCAATACTCAATTCTCAATACTCAATAGAATATTCTGAATACTCATGGTTCAATACTCAATCCACAATATTCAATAATCAAATCTCAATCCTCAATCTTCAATTCTCAATACTCAATTTCAATCCTCAATCCTCAGTTCTCAATCCCCAATACTCAATCCTCAATCGTCAATCCTCAATCCCCAATCCTCAATCTTCAATCCTCAACCTCAATCCTCAATCCTCAATCCTCAATCCTCAATCTTCAATCATCAATATTCAATCTTCAATCCTCAATCCTCAATCCTCAATCCTGAATCCTCAATCCTCAATCTTCAATCCTCAATCCTCAATCCTCAATCCTCAATCCTCAATCTTCAATCCTCAATACTCAATCTTCAATCCCCAATCCTCAATTCTCAATCCTCAATCCTCAATGTTCAATCCTCAATACTCAATCTTCAATCCTCAATCCTGAATCCTCAATCCTCAATCCTCATTCTTCAATCCTCAATACCCAATCCTCAATCTTCAATCCTCAATCCGCAACTCTCAATCCTCAATCCTCAATCCTCAGACCTCACACATCAATTCTCAACCCTCAGTCCTCGTCCTCAATCCACAATCCTCAATCCCCAATACTCAATCCTCAATCGTCAATCCTCAATCCCGAATCCTCAATCTTCAATCCTCAACCTCAATCCTCAATCCTCAATCCTCAATCCTCAATCTTCAATCATCAATATTCAATCTTCAATCCTCAATCCTCAATACTCAATCCTCAATCCTCAATCCTCAGGCATCAGTACTCAATCTTCAATACTCAATCCTCAATCCTCAATCCTCAATCCTCAATCCTCAACCCTCAATCCTCATTACTCAAACCTCAATCCTCAACCCTCAGTTCTCATACTCAATTCTCAATTCTCAATCCTCAATTCTCAATCCTCAATCTTCAATTCTCAATAATCAATCTCCAATTCTAGATCCTCAAACCCCAATCTTCAATCCTTAATCCTCAATCTTCAATCCCCAATCCCCAGTACTTAATCTTCAATCCTCAATGCTCAAACCTCAATGCTCAACCCTCAGTCCTCATCCTCAATTCTCAATTCTCAATCCTCAATCCTCAATCCTCAATCTTCAATCCTCAATAATGAATATCCGATCCTAGACCCTCAATCCCCAATCTTCAATCGTTAATCCTCAATCTTCAATCGTCAATCCCCAGTCATCAATCTTCAATCCTCAATGCTCAATCCTCAATCCTCAATCCTCAGTCCTCAATCACCAATCCTCAATCCTCAAACCTCAATACCCAACCGTCAGTCCTCGTCCTCAATCCTCAAACCTCAATCCTCAATCCTCAATATTCAATCATCAATACTCAATCTTCAATCCTCAATCCTCAAACCTCAATCCTCAATCCTCATTCTTCAATCCTAAATACCCAATCCTCAATCTTCAATCCTCAATCCTCAATCCTCAATTCTCAATCCTCAATCCTTAATCCTCAGACCTCAAACATCAATCTTCAACCCTCAGTCCTCGTCCTCAATCCACAACCCTCAATTCTCAGTCCTCAATATTCAATCATCAATATTCAATCTTCAATCCTCAATCCTCAATCCTCAATCCTCAATCCTCAATCCTCAGTCTTCAACCCTGAATCCTCAATCCTCAATACTCAATCCCGAATCTTCAATCCTCAATACTCAATCTTCAATCCTCAATCCTCAATCCTCAATCCTCAATCCTCAATCTTCAATCCTCAACACTCAATCTTCAATCCTCAATCCTCAATCCTCAATCCTCAATCCTCATTCTTCAATCCTCAATACCCAATCCTCAACCTTCAATCCTCAATCCTCAATCCTCAATCCTAATTCCTCAATCCTCATTCTTCAACCCTCAATACACAATCCTCAATTTCAATCCTCAATCCTCAAACCTCATTTCTCAATCCTCAATCCTCAAGCCTCAGCCCTCATCCTCCATCCTCAATCCTCAATCCTCCTTCCTCAATCTTCAATCCTCAATTCTCAATCTCCAATCCTCGATCCTCAATCATCAATCCTCAATCCTCAATCCTCAGGCATCAATACTCAATCTTCAATACTCAATCCTCAATCCTCAATCCTCAATCCCCAATACTCAATCCTCAATCGTCAATCCTCAATCCCGAATCCTCAATCTTCAATCCTCAACCTCAATCCTCAATCCTCAATCCTCAATCCTCAATCTTCAATCATCAATATTCAATCTTCAATCCTCAATCCTCAATCCTCAATCCTCAATCCTCAGGCATCAGTACTCAATCTTCAATACTCAATCCTCAATCCTCAATCCTCAATTCTCAATCCTCAACCCTCAATCCTCATTCCTCAAACCTCAATCCTCAACCCTCAGTTCTCATACTCAATTCTCAATTCTCAATCCTCAATTCTCAATTCTCAATCCTCAATCTTCAATCCTCAATAATCAATCTCCAATTCTAGATCCTCAATCCCCAATCTTCAATCCTTAATCCTCAATCTTCAATCCCCAATCCCCAGTACTTAATCTTCAATCCTCTATGCTCAAACCTCAATACTCAACCCTCAGTCCTCATCCTCAATTCTCAATTCTCAATCCTCAATCCTCAATCCTCAATCTTCAATCCTCAATAATCAATATCCGATCCTAGATCCTCAATCCCCAATCTTCAATCGTTAATCCTCAATCATCAATCGTCAATCCCCAGTCATCAATCTTCAATCCTCAATGCACAATCCTCAATCCTCAATCCTCAGTCCTCAATCCCCAATCCTCAATCCTCAAACCTCAATACCCAACCGTCAGTCCTCGTCCTCAATCCTCAAACCTCAATCCTCAATTCTCAATATTCAATCATCAATACTCAATCTTCAATCCTCAATCGTCAAACCTCAATCCTCAATCCTCATTCTTCAATCCTAAATACCCAATCCTCAATCTTCAATCCTCAATCCTCAATCCTCAATTCTCAATCCTCAATCCTTAATCCTCAGACCTCAAACATCAATCTTCAACCCTCAGTCCTCGTCCTCAATCCACAACCCTCAATCCTCAGTCCTCAATATTCAATCATCAATATTCAATCTTCAATCCTCAATCCTCAATCCTCAATCCTCAATCCTCAATCCTCAGTCTTCAACCCTGAATCCTCAATCCTCAATACTCAATCCTGAATCTTCAATCCTCAATACTCAATCTTCAATCCTCAATCCTCAATCCTCAATCCTCAATCCTCAATCTTCAATCCTCAACACTCAATCTTCAATCCTCAATCCTCAATCCTCAATCCTCAATCCTCATTCTTCAATCCTCAATACCCAATCCTCAACCTTCAATCCTCAATCCTCAATCCTCAATCCTAATTCCTCAATCCTCATTCTTCAACCCTCAATACACAATCCTCAATTTCAATCCTCAATCCTCAAACCTCATTTCTCAATACTCAATTCTCAAACCTCAATCTTCAATCCTGAATATTCAATTATCAATACTCAATCTTCAATCCTCAATGCTCTATCCTCAATCCTCAATCCTCAATCCTCAATATTCTAGACACAACCCTCAGCCATCAATCCTCAATACTCAACCATCAATCCTCAATTCTCAATACTCAATAGAATATTCTGAATACTCATGGTTCAATACTCAATCCACAATATTCAATAATCAAATCTCAATCCTCAATCTTCAATTCTCAATACTCAATTTCAATCCTCAATCCTCAGTTCTCAATCCCCAATACTCAATCCTCAATCGTCAATCCTCAATCCCCAATCCTCAATCTTCAATCCTCAACCTCAATCCTCAATCCTCAATACTCAATCCTCAATCTTCAATCATCAATATTCAATCTTCAATCCTCAATCCTCAATCCTCAATCCTGAATCCTCAATCCTCAATCTTCAATCCTCAATCCTCAATCCTCAATCCTGAATCCTCAATCCTCAATCTTCAATCCTCAATCCTCAATCCTCAATCCTCAATCCTCAATCTTCAATCCTCAATACTCAATCTTCAATCCCCAATCCTCAGTTCTCAATCCTCAATCCTCAATGTTCAATCCTCAATACTCAATCTTCAATCCTCAATCCTGAATCCTCAATCCTCAATCCTCATTCTTCAATCCTCAATACCCAATCCTCAATCTTCAATCCTCAATCCTCAACTCTCAATCCTCAATCCTCAATCCTCAGACCTCACACATCAATACTCAACCCTCAGTCCTCGTCCTCAATCCACAATCCTCAATCCCCAATACTCAATCCTCAATCGTCAATCCTCAATCCCGAATCCTCAATCTTCAATCCTCAACCTCAATCCTCAATCCTCAATCCTCAATCCTCAATCTTCAATCATCAATATTCAATCTTCAATCCTCAATCCTCAATACTCAATCCTCAATCCTCAATCCTCAGGCATCAGTACTCAATCTTCAATACTCAATCCTCAATCCTCAATCCTCAATCCTCAATCCTCAACCCTCAACCCTCAATCCTCATTACTCAAACCTCAATCCTCAACCCTCAGTTCTCATACTCAATTCTCAATTCTCAATCCTCAATTCTCAATCCTCAATCTTCAATTCTCAATAATCAATCTCCAATTCTAGATCCTCAATCCCCAATCTTCAATCCTTAATCCTCAATCTTCAATCCCCAATCCCCAGTACTTAATCTTCAATCCTCAATGCTCAAACCTCAATGCTCAACCCTCAGTCCTCATCCCCAATTCTCAATTCTCAATCCTCAATCCTCAATCCTCAATCTTCAATCCTCAATAATGAATATCCGATCCTAGACCCTCAATCCCCAATCTTCAATCGTTAATCCTCAATCTTCAATCGTCAATCCCCAGTCATCAATCTTCAATCCTCAATGCTCAATCCTCAATCCTCAATCCTCAGTCCTCAATCCCCAATCCTCAATCCTCAAACCTCAATACCCAACCGTCAGTCCTCGTCCTCAATCCTCAAACCTCAATCCTCAATCCTCAATATTCAATCATCAATACTCAATCTTCAATCCTCAATCCTCAAACCTCAATCCTCAATCCTCATTCTTCAATCCTAAATACCCAATCCTCAATCTTCAATCCTCAATCCTCAATCCTCAATTCTCAATCCTCAATCCTTAATCCTCAGACCTCAAACATCAATCTTCAACCCTCAGTCCTCGTCCTCAATACACAACCCTCAATTCTCAGTCCTCAATATTCAATCATCAATATTCAATCTTCAATCCTCAATCCTCAATCCTCAATCCTCAATCCTCAATCCTCAGTCTTCAACCCTGAATCCTCAATCCTCAATACTCAATCCTGAATCTTCAATCCTCAATACTCAATCTTCAATCCTCAATCCTCAATCCTCAATCCTCAATCCTCAATCTTCAATCCTCAACACTCAATCTTCAATCCTCAATCCTCAATCCTCAATCCTCAATCCTCATTCTTCAATCCTCAATACCCAATCCTCAACCTTCAATCCTCAATCCTCAATCCTCAATCCTAATTCCTCAATCCTCATTCTTCAACCCTCAATACACAATCCTCAATTTCAATCCTCAATCCTCAAACCTCATTTCTCAATCCTCAATCCTCAAGCCTCAGCCCTCATCCTCCATCCTCAATCCTCAATCCTCCTTCCTCAATCTTCAATCCTCAATTCTCAATCTCCAATCCTCGATCCTCAATCATCAATCCTCAATCCTCAATCCTCAGGCATCAATACTCAATCTTCAATACTCAATCCTCAATCCTCAATCCTCAATCCCCAATACTCAATCCTCAATCGTCAATCCTCAATCCCGAATCCTCAATCTTCAATCCTCAACCTCAATCCTCAATCCTCAATCCTCAATCCTCAATCTTCAATCATCAATATTCAATCTTCAATCCTCAATCCTCAATCCTCAATCCTCAATCCTCAGGCATCAGTACTCAATCTTCAATACTCAATCCTCAATCCTCAATCCTCAATTCTCAATCCTCAACCCTCAATCCTCATTCCTCAAACCTCAATCCTCAACCCTCAGTTCTCATACTCAATTCTCAATTCTCAATCCTCAATTCTCAATCCTCAATCTTCAATCCTCAATAATCAATCTCCAATTCTAGATCCTCAATCCCCAATCTTCAATCCTTAATCCTCAATCTTCAATCCCCAATCCCCAGTACTTAATCTTCAATCCTCAATGCTCAAACCTCAATACTCAACCCTCAGTCCTCATCCTCAATTCTCAATTCTCAATCCTCAATCCTCAATCCTCAATCTTGAAATCCTCAATAATCAATATCCGATCCTAGATCCTCAATCCCCAATCTTCAATCGTTAATCCTCAATCATCAATCGTCAATCCCCAGTCATCAATCTTCAATCCTCAATGCTCAATCCTCAATCCTCAATCCTCAGTCCTCAATCCCCAATCCTCAATCCTCAAACCTCAATACCCAACCGTCAGTCCTCGTCCTCAATCCTCAAACCTCAATCCTCAATTCTCAATATTCAATCATCAATACTCAATCTTCAATCCTCAATCGTCAAACCTCAATCCTCAATCCTCATTCTTCAATCCTAAATACCCAATCCTCAATCTTCAATCCTCAATCCTCAATCCTCAATTCTCAATCCTCAATCCTTAATCCTCAGACCTCAAACATCAATCTTCAACCCTCAGTCCTCGTCCTCAATCCACAACCCTCAATCCTCAGTCCTCAATATTCAATCATCAATATTCAATCTTCAATCCTCAATCCTCAATCCTCAATCCTCAATCCTCAATCCTCAGTCTTCAACCCTGTATCCTCAATCCTCAATACTCAATCCTGAATCTTCAATCCTCAATACTCAATCTTCAATCCACAATCCTCAATCCTCAATCCTCAATCCTCAATCTTCAATCCTCAACACTCAATCTTCAATCCTCAATCCTCAATCCTCAATCCTCAATCCTCATTCTTCAATCCTCAATACCCAATCCTCAACCTTCAATCCTCAATCCTCAATCCTCAATCCTAATTCCTCAATCCTCATTCTTCAACCCTCAATACACAATCCTCAATTTCAATCCTCAATCCTCAAACCTCATTTCTCAATCCTCAATTCTCAAACCTCAATCTTCAATCCTGAATATTCAATGATCAATACTCAATCTTCAATCCTCAATGCTCTATCCTCAATCCTCAACCCTCAGCCCTTATCCTCCATCCTCAATCCTCAATCCTCAATCTTCAATCCTCAATTCTCAATCTTCAATCCTCGATCCTCAATCTTCAATCCTCGATCCTGAATCATCAATACTCAATCCTCAATCCTCAGGCATCAATACTCAAGACACAACCCTCAGCCATCAATCCTCAATACTCAACCATCAATCCTCAATACTCAACCATCAATCCTCAATTCTCAATACTCAATAGAATATTCTGAATACTCATGGTTCAATACTCAATCCTCAATATTCAATAATCAAATCTCAATCCTCCACCTTAAATCCTCAATACTCAATTTCAATCCTCAATCCTCAGTTCTCAATCCCCAATACTCAATCCTCAATCGCCAATCCTCAATCCCCAATCGTCAATCTTCAATCCTCAACCTCAATCCTCAATCCTCAATCCTCAATCCTCAATCTTCAATCATCAATATTCAATCTTCAATCCTCAATCCTCAATCCTCAACCCTCAATCCTCAATCCTCAGGCATCAATACTAAATCTTCAATACTCAATCCTCAATCATCAATCCTCAATCCCCAATACTCAATCCTCAATCGTCAATCCTCAATCCCGAATCCTCAATCTTCAATCCTCAACCGCAATCCTCAATCCTCAATCCTCAATCCTCAATCTTCAATCATCAATATTCAATCTTCAATCCTCAATCCTCAATCCTCAATCCTCAATCCTCAATCCTCAGGCATCAGTACTCAATCTTCAATACTCAATCCTCAATCCTCAATCCTCAATCCTCAATCCTCAACCCTCAATCCTCATTCCTCAAACCTCAATCCTCAACCCTCAGTTCTCATACTCAATTCTCAATTCTCAATCCTCAATTCTCAATCCTCAATCTTCAATCCTCAATAATCAATCTCCAATTCTAGATCCTCAATCCCCAATCTTCAATCCTTAATCCTCAATCTTCAATCCCCAATCCCCAGTACTTAATCTTCAATCCTCAATGCTCAAACCTCAATGCTCAACCCTCAGTCCTCATCCTCAATTCTCAATTCTCAATCCTCAATCCTCAATCCTCAATCTTCAATCCTCAATAATCAATATCCGATCCTAGATCCTCAATCCCCAATCTTCAATCGTTAATCCTCAATCATCAATCGTCAATCCCCAGTCATCAATCTTCAATCCTCAATGCTCAATCCTCAATCCTCAATCCTCAGTCCTCAATCCCCAGTGCTCAATCCTCAAACCACAATACCCAACCGTCAGTCCTCGTCCTCAATCCTCGAACCTCAATCCTCAATTCTCAATATTCAATCATCAATACTCAATCTTCAATCCTCAATCCTCAAACCTCAATCCTCAATCCTCATTCTTCAATCCTAAATACCCAATCCTCAATCTTCAATCCTCAATCCTCAATCCTCAATTCTCAATCCTCAATCCTTAATCCTCAGACCTCAAACATCAATCTTCAACCCTCAGTCCTCGTCCTCAATCCACAACCCTCAATCCTCAGTCCTCAATATTCAATCCTCATTCTTCAATCCTCAATACCCAATCCTCAACCTTCAATCCTCAATCCTCAATCCTCAATCCTAATTCCTCAATCCTCATTCTTCAACCCTCAATACACAATCCTCAATTACAATCCTCAATCCTGAAACCTCATTTCTCAATCCTCAATCCTCAAACCTCAATCTTCAATCCTGAATATTCAATCATCAATACTCAATCTTCAATCCTCAATGCTCTATCCTCAATCCTCAATCCTCAATCCTCAATATTCAAGACACAACCCTCAGCCATCAATCCTCAATACTCAACCATCAATCCTCAATTCTCAATACTCAATAGAATATTCTGAATACTCATGGTTCAATACTCAATCCACAATATTCAATAATCAAATCTCAATCCTCAATCTTCAATTCTCAATACTCAATTTCAATCCTCAATCCTCAGTTCTCAATCCCCAATACTCAATCCTCAATCGCCAATCCTCAATCCCCAATCGTCAATCTTCAATCCTCAACCTCAATCCTCAATCCTCAATCCTCAATCCTCAATCTTCAATCATCAATATTCAATCTTCAATCCTCAATCCTCAATCCTCAACCCTCAATCCTCAATCCTCAGGCATCAATACTCAATCTTCAATACTCAATCCTCAATCCTCAATCCTCAATCCCCAATACTCAATCCTCAATCGTCAATCCTCAATCCCGAATCCTCAATCTTCAATCCTCAACCTCAATCCTCAATCCTCAATCCTCAATCCTCAATCTTCAATCATCAATATTCAATCTTCAATCCTCAATCCTCAATACTCAATCCTCAATCCTCAATCCTCAGGCATCAGTACTCAATCTTCAATACTCAATCCTCAATCCTCAATCCTCAATCCTCAATCCTCAACCCTCAATCCTCATTCCTCAAACCTCAATCCTCAACCCTCAGTTCTCATACTCAATTCTCAATTCTCAATCCTCAATTCTCAATCCTCAATCTTCAATCCTCAATAATCAATCTCCAATTCTAGATCCTCAATCCCCAATCTTCAATCCTTAATCCTCAATCTTCAATCCCCAATCCCCAGTACTTAATCTTCAATCCTCAATGCTCAAACCTCAATGCTCAACCCTCAGTCCTCATCCTCAATTCTCAATTCTCAATCCTCAATCCTCAATCCTCAATCTTCAATCCTCAATAATCAATATCCGATCCTAGATCCTCAATCCCCAATCTTCAATCGTTAATCCTCAATCTTCAATCGTCAATCCTCAAACCTCAATCCTCAATCCTCATTCTTCAATCCTAAATACCCAATCCTCAATCTTCAATCCTCAATCCTCAATCCTCAATTCTCAAACCTCATTTCTCAATCCTCAATCCTCAAACCTCAATCTTCAATCCTGAATATTCAATCATCAATACTCAATCTTCAATCCTCAATGCTCTATCGTCAATCCTCAATCCTCAATCCTCAATATTCAAGACACAACCCTCAGCCATCAATCCTCAATACTCAACCATCAATACTCAATTCTCAATACTCAATAGAATATTCTGAATACTCATGGTTCAATACTCAATCCACAATATTCAATAATCAAATCTCAATCCTCAATCTTCAATTCTCAATACTCAATTTCAATCCTCAATCCTCAGTTCTCAATCCCCAATACTCAATCCTCAATCGTCAATCCTCAATCCCCAATCCTCAATCTTCAATCCTCAACCTCAATCCTCAATCCTCAATCCTCAATCCTCAATCTTCAATCATCAATATTCAATCTTCAATCCTCAATCCTCAATCCTCAATCCTGAATCCTCAATCCTCAATCTTCAATCCTCAATCCTCAATCCTCAATCCTCAATCCTCAATCTTCAATCCTCAATACTCAATCTTCAATCCCCAATCCTCAATTCTCAATCCTCAATCCTCAATGTTCAATCCTCAATACTCAATCTTCAATCCTCAATCCTGAATCCTCAATCCTCAATCCTCATTCTTCAATCCTCAATACCCAATCCTCAATCTTCAATCCTCAATCCTCAACTCTCAATCCTCAATCCTCAATCCTCAGACCTCACACATCAATTCTCAACCCTCAGTCCTCGTCCTCAATCCACAATCCTCAATCCCCAATACTCAATCCTCAATCGTCAATCCTCAATCCCGAATCCTCAATCTTCAATCCTCAACCTCAATCCTCAATCCTCAATCCTCAATCCTCAATCTTCAATCATCAATATTCAATCTTCAATCCTCAATCCTCAATACTCAATCCTCAATCCTCAATCCTCAGGCATCAGTACTCAATCTTCAATACTCAATCCTCAATCCTCAATCCTCAATCCTCAATCCTCAACCCTCAATCCTCATTACTCAAACCTCAATCCTCAACCCTCAGTTCTCATACTCAATTCTCAATTCTCAATCCTCAATTCTCAATCCTCAATCTTCAATTCTCAATAATCAATCTCCAATTCTAGATCCTCAAACCCCAATCTTCAATCCTTAATCCTCAATCTTCAATCCCCAATCCCCAGTACTTAATCTTCAATCCTCAATGCTCAAACCTCAATGCTCAACCCTCAGTCCTCATCCTCAATTCTCAATTCTCAATCCTCAATCCTCAATCCTCAATCTTCAATCCTCAATAATGAATATCCGATCCTAGACCCTCAATCCCCAATCTTCAATCGTTAATCCTCAATCTTCAATCGTCAATCCCCAGTCATCAATCTTCAATCCTCAATGCTCAATCCTCAATCCTCAATCCTCAGTCCTCAATCACCAATCCTCAATCCTCAAACCTCAATACCCAACCGTCAGTCCTCGTCCTCAATCCTCAAACCTCAATCCTCAATCCTCAATATTCAATCATCAATACTCAATCTTCAATCCTCAATCCTCAAACCTCAATCCTCAATCCTCATTCTTCAATCCTAAATACCCAATCCTCAATCTTCAATCCTCAATCCTCAATCCTCAATTCTCAATCCTCAATCCTTAATCCTCAGACCTCAAACATCAATCTTCAACCCTCAGTCCTCGTCCTCAATCCACAACCCTCAATTCTCAGTCCTCAATATTCAATCATCAATATTCAATCTTCAATCCTCAATCCTCAATCCTCAATCCTCAATCCTCAATCCTCAGTCTTCAACCCTGAATCCTCAATCCTCAATACTCAATCCCGAATCTTCAATCCTCAATACTCAATCTTCAATCCTCAATCCTCAATCCTCAATCCTCAATCCTCAATCTTCAATCCTCAACACTCAATCTTCAATCCTCAATCCTCAATCCTCAATCCTCAATCCTCATTCTTCAATCCTCAATACCCAATCCTCAACCTTCAATCCTCAATCCTCAATCCTCAATCCTAATTCCTCAATCCTCATTCTTCAACCCTCAATACACAATCCTCAATTTCAATCCTCAATCCTCAAACCTCATTTCTCAATCCTCAATCCTCAAGCCTCAGCCCTCATCCTCCATCCTCAATCCTCAATCCTCCTTCCTCAATCTTCAATCCTCAATTCTCAATCTCCAATCCTCGATCCTCAATCATCAATCCTCAATCCTCAATCCTCAGGCATCAATACTCAATCTTCAATACTCAATCCTCAATCCTCAATCCTCAATCCCCAATACTCAATCCTCAATCGTCAATCCTCAATCCCGAATCCTCAATCTTCAATCCTCAACCTCAATCCTCAATCCTCAATCCTCAATCCTCAATCTTCAATCATCAATATTCAATCTTCAATCCTCAATCCTCAATCCTCAATCCTCAATCCTCAGGCATCAGTACTCAATCTTCAATACTCAATCCTCAATCCTCAATCCTCAATTCTCAATCCTCAACCCTCAATCCTCATTCCTCAAACCCCAATCCTCAACCCTCAGTTCTCATACTCAATTCTCAATTCTCAATCCTCAATTCTCAATCCTCAATCTTCAATCCTCAATAATCAATCTCCAATTCTAGATCCTCAATCCCCAATCTTCAATCCTTAATCCTCAATCTTCAATCCCCAATCCCCAGTACTTAATCTTCAATCCTCTATGCTCAAACCTCAATACTCAACCCTCAGTCCTCATCCTCAATTCTCAATTCTCAATCCTCAATCCTCAATCCTCAATCTTCAATCCTCAATAATCAATATCCGATCCTAGATCCTCAATCCCCAATCTTCAATCGTTAATCCTCAATCATCAATCGTCAATCCCCAGTCATCAATCTTCAATCCTCAATGCACAATCCTCAATCCTCAATCCTCAGTCCTCAATCCCCAATCCTCAATCCTCAAACCTCAATACCCAACCGTCAGTCCTCGTCCTCAATCCTCAAACCTCAATCCTCAATTCTCAATATTCAATCATCAATACTCAATCTTCAATCCTCAATCGTCAAACCTCAATCCTCAATCCTCATTCTTCAATCCTAAATACCCAATCCTCAATCTTCAATCCTCAATCCTCAATCCTCAATTCTCAATCCTCAATCCTTAATCCTCAGACCTCAAACATCAATCTTCAACCCTCAGTCCTCGTCCTCAATCCACAACCCTCAATCCTCAGTCCTCAATATTCAATCATCAATATTCAATCTTCAATCCTCAATCCTCAATCCTCAATCCTCAATCCTCAATCCTCAGTCTTCAACCCTGAATCCTCAATCCTCAATACTCAATCCTGAATCTTCAATCCTCAATACTCAATCTTCAATCCTCAATCCTCAATCCTCAATCCTCAATCCTCAATCTTCAATCCTCAACACTCAATCTTCAATCCTCAATCCTCAATCCTCAATCCTCAATCCTCATTCTTCAATCCTCAATACCCAATCCTCAACCTTCAATCCTCAATCCTCAATCCTCAATCCTAATTCCTCAATCCTCATTCTTCAACCCTCAATACACAATCCTCAATTTCAATCCTCAATCCTCAAACCTCATTTCTCAATACTCAATTCTCAAACCTCAATCTTCAATCCTGAATATTCAATTATCAATACTCAATCTTCAATCCTCAATGCTCTATCCTCAATCCTCAATCCTCAATCCTCAATATTCTAGACACAACCCTCAGCCATCAATCCTCAATACTCAACCATCAATCCTCAATTCTCAATACTCAATAGAATATTCTGAATACTCATGGTTCAATACTCAATCCACAATATTCAATAATCAAATCTCAATCCTCAATCTTCAATTCTCAATACTCAATTTCAATCCTCAATCCTCAGTTCTCAATCCCCAATACTCAATCCTCAATCGTCAATCCTCAATCCCCAATCCTCAATCTTCAATCCTCAACCTCAATCCTCAATCCTCAATCCTCAATCCTCAATCTTCAATCATCAATATTCAATCTTCAATCCTCAATCCTCAATCCTCAATCCTGAATCCTCAATCCTCAATCTTCAATCCTCAATCCTCAATCCTCAATCCTCAATCCTCAATCTTCAATCCTCAACCTCAATCCTCAATCCTCAATCCTCAATCCTCAATCTTCAATCATCAATATTCAATCTTCAATCCTCAATCCTCAATCCTCAATCCTGAATCCTCAATCCTCAATCTTCAATCCTCAATCCTCAATCCTCAATCCTCAATCCTCAATCTTCAATCCTCAATACTCAATCTTCAATCCCCAATCCTCAGTTCTCAATCCTCAATCCTCAATGTTCAATCCTCAATACTCAATCTTCAATCCTCAATCCTGAATCCTCAATCCTCAATCCTCATTCTTCAATCCTCAATACCCAATCCTCAATCTTCAATCCTCAATCCTCAACTCTCAATCCTCAATCCTCAATCCTCAGACCTCACACATCAATACTCAACCCTCAGTCCTCGTCCTCAATCCACAATCCTCAATCCCCAATACTCAATCCTCAATCGTCAATCCTCAATCCCGAATCCTCAATCTTCAATCCTCAACCTCAATCCTCAATCCTCAATCCTCAATCCTCAATCTTCAATCATCAATATTCAATCTTCAATCCTCAATCCTCAATACTCAATCCTCAATCCTCAATCCTCAGGCATCAGTACTCAATCTTCAATACTCAATCCTCAATCCTCAATCCTCAATCCTCAATCCTCAACCCTCAACCCTCAATCCTCATTACTCAAACCTCAATCCTCAACCCTCAGTTCTCATACTCAATTCTCAATTCTCAATCCTCAATTCTCAATCCTCAATCTTCAATTCTCAATAATCAATCTCCAATTCTAGATCCTCAATCCCCAATCTTCAATCCTTAATCCTCAATCTTCAATCCCCAATCCCCAGTACTTAATCTTCAATCCTCAATGCTCAAACCTCAATGCTCAACCCTCAGTCCTCATCCTCAATTCTCAATTCTCAATCCTCAATCCTCAATCCTCAATCTTCAATCCTCAATAATGAATATCCGATCCTAGACCCTCAATCCCCAATCTTCAATCGTTAATCCTCAATCTTCAATCGTCAATCCCCAGTCATCAATCTTCAATCCTCAATGCTCAATCCTCAATCCTCAATCCTCAGTCCTCAATCCCCAATCCTCAATCCTCAAACCTCAATACCCAACCGTCAGTCCTCGTCCTCAATCCTCAAACCTCAATCCTCAATCCTCAATATTCAATCATCAATACTCAATCTTCAATCCTCAATCCTCAAACCTCAATCCTCAATCCTCATTCTTCAATCCTAAATACCCAATCCTCAATCTTCAATCCTCAATCCTCAATCCTCAATTCTCAATCCTCAATCCTTAATCCTCAGACCTCAAACATCAATCTTCAACCCTCAGTCCTCGTCCTCAATACACAACCCTCAATTCTCAGTCCTCAATATTCAATCATCAATATTCAATCTTCAATCCTCAATCCTCAATCCTCAATCCTCAATCCTCAATCCTCAGTCTTCAACCCTGAATCCTCAATCCTCAATACTCAATCCTGAATCTTCAATCCTCAATACTCAATCTTCAATCCTCAATCCTCAATCCTCAATCCTCAATCCTCAATCTTCAATCCTCAACACTCAATCTTCAATCCTCAATCCTCAATCCTCAATCCTCAATCCTCATTCTTCAATCCTCAATACCCAATCCTCAACCTTCAATCCTCAATCCTCAATCCTCAATCCTAATTCCTCAATCCTCATTCTTCAACCCTCAATACACAATCCTCAATTTCAATCCTCAATCCTCAAACCTCATTTCTCAATCCTCAATCCTCAAGCCTCAGCCCTCATCCTCCATCCTCAATCCTCAATCCTCCTTCCTCAATCTTCAATCCTCAATTCTCAATCTCCAATCCTCGATCCTCAATCATCAATCCTCAATCCTCAATCCTCAGGCATCAATACTCAATCTTCAATACTCAATCCTCAATCCTCAATCCTCAATCCCCAATACTCAATCCTCAATCGTCAATCCTCAATCCCGAATCCTCAATCTTCAATCCTCAACCTCAATCCTCAATCCTCAATCCTCAATCCTCAATCTTCAATCATCAATATTCAATCTTCAATCCTCAATCCTCAATCCTCAATCCTCAATCCTCAGGCATCTGTACTCAATCTTCAATACTCAATCCTCAATCCTCAATCCTCAATTCTCAATCCTCAACCCTCAATCCTCATTCCTCAAACCTCAATCCTCAACCCTCAGTTCTCATACTCAATTCTCAATTCTCAATCCTCAATTCTCAATCCTCAATCTTCAATCCTCAATAATCAATCTCCAATTCTAGATCCTCAATCCCCAATCTTCAATCCTTAATCCTCAATCTTCAATCCCCAATCCCCAGTACTTAATCTTCAATCCTCAATGCTCAAACCTCAATACTCAACCCTCAGTCCTCATCCTCAATTCTCAATTCTCAATCCTCAATCCTCAATCCTCAATCTTGAAATCCTCAATAATCAATATCCGATCCTAGATCCTCAATCCCCAATCTTCAATCGTTAATCCTCAATCATCAATCGTCAATCCCCAGTCATCAATCTTCAATCCTCAATGCTCAATCCTCAATCCTCAATCCTCAGTCCTCAATCCCCAATCCTCAATCCTCAAACCTCAATACCCAACCGTCAGTCCTCGTCCTCAATCCTCAAACCTCAATCCTCAATTCTCAATATTCAATCATCAATACTCAATCTTCAATCCTCAATCGTCAAACCTCAATCCTCAATCCTCATTCTTCAATCCTAAATACCCAATCCTCAATCTTCAATCCTCAATCCTCAATCCTCAATTCTCAATCCTCAATCCTTAATCCTCAGACCTCAAACATCAATCTTCAACCCTCAGTCCTCGTCCTCAATCCACAACCCTCAATCCTCAGTCCTCAATATTCAATCATCAATATTCAATCTTCAATCCTCAATCCTCAATCCTCAATCCTCAATCCTCAATCCTCAGTCTTCAACCCTGTATCCTCAATCCTCAATACTCAATCCTGAATCTTCAATCCTCAATACTCAATCTTCAATCCACAATCCTCAATCCTCAATCCTCAATCCTCAATCTTCAATCCTCAACACTCAATCTTCAATCCTCAATCCTCAATCCTCAATCCTCAATCCTCATTCTTCAATCCTCAATACCCAATCCTCAACCTTCAATCCTCAATCCTCAATCCTCAATCCTAATTCCTCAATCCTCATTCTTCAACCCTCAATACACAATCCTCAATTTCAATCCTCAATCCTCAAACCTCATTTCTCAATCCTCAATTCTCAAACCTCAATCTTCAATCCTGAATATTCAATGATCAATACTCAATCTTCAATCCTCAATGCTCTATCCTCAATCCTCAACCCTCAGCCCTTATCCTCCATCCTCAATCCTCAATCCTCAATCTTCAATCCTCAATTCTCAATCTTCAATCCTCGATCCTCAATCTTCAATCCTCGATCCTGAATCATCAATACTCAATCCTCAATCCTCAGGCATCAATACTCAAGACACAACCCTCAGCCATCAATCCTCAATACTCAACCATCAATCCTCAATACTCAACCATCAATCCTCAATTCTCAATACTCAATAGAATATTCTGAATACTCATGGTTCAATACTCAATCCTCAATATTCAATAATCAAATCTCAATCCTCCACCTTAAATCCTCAATACTCAATTTCAATCCTCAATCCTCAGTTCTCAATCCCCAATACTCAATCCTCAATCGCCAATCCTCAATCCCCAATCGTCAATCTTCAATCCTCAACCTCAATCCTCAATCCTCAATCCTCAATCCTCAATCTTCAATCATCAATATTCAATCTTCAATCCTCAATCCTCAATCCTCAACCCTCAATCCTCAATCCTCAGGCATCAATACTAAATCTTCAATACTCAATCCTCAATCATCAATCCTCAATCCCCAATACTCAATCCTCAATCGTCAATCCTCAATCCCGAATCCTCAATCTTCAATCCTCAACCGCAATCCTCAATCCTCAATCCTCAATCCTCAATCTTCAATCATCAATATTCAATCTTCAATCCTCAATCCTCAATCCTCAATCCTCAATCCTCAATCCTCAGGCATCAGTACTCAATCTTCAATACTCAATCCTCAATCCTCAATCCTCAATCCTCAATCCTCAACCCTCAATCCTCATTCCTCAAACCTCAATCCTCAACCCTCAGTTCTCATACTCAATTCTCAATTCTCAATCCTCAATTCTCAATCCTCAATCTTCAATCCTCAATAATCAATCTCCAATTCTAGATCCTCAATCCCCAATCTTCAATCCTTAATCCTCAATCTTCAATCCCCAATCCCCAGTACTTAATCTTCAATCCTCAATGCTCAAACCTCAATGCTCAACCCTCAGTCCTCATCCTCAATTCTCAATTCTCAATCCTCAATCCTCAATCCTCAATCTTCAATCCTCAATAATCAATATCCGATCCTAGATCCTCAATCCCCAATCTTCAATCGTTAATCCTCAATCATCAATCGTCAATCCCCAGTCATCAATCTTCAATCCTCAATGCTCAATCCTCAATCCTCAATCCTCAGTCCTCAATCCCCAGTGCTCAATCCTCAAACCACAATACCCAACCGTCAGTCCTCGTCCTCAATCCTCGAACCTCAATCCTCAATTCTCAATATTCAATCATCAATACTCAATCTTCAATCCTCAATCCTCAAACCTCAATCCTCAATCCTCATTCTTCAATCCTAAATACCCAATCCTCAATCTTCAATCCTCAATCCTCAATCCTCAATTCTCAATCCTCAATCCTTAATCCTCAGACCTCAAACATCAATCTTCAACCCTCAGTCCTCGTCCTCAATCCACAACCCTCAATCCTCAGTCCTCAATATTCAATCATCAATATTCAATCTTCAATCCTCAATCCTCAATCCTCAATCCTCAATCCTCAATCCTCAGTCTTCAACCCTGAATCCTCAATCCTCAATACACAATCCTGAATCTTCAATCCTCAATACTCAATCTTCAATCCTCAATCCTCAATCCTCAATCCTCAATCCTGAATCTTCAATCCTCAACACTCAATCTTCAATCCTCAATCCTCAATACTCAATCCTCAATCCTCATTCTTCAATCCTCAATACCCAATCCTCAACCTTCAATCCTCAATCCTCAATCCTCAATCCTAATTCCTCAATCCTCATTCTTCAACCCTCAATACACAATCCTCAATTACAATCCTCAATCCTGAAACCTCATTTCTCAATCCTCAATCCTCAAACCTCAATCTTCAATCCTGAATATTCAATCATCAATACTCAATCTTCAATCCTCAATGCTCTATCCTCAATCCTCAATCCTCAATCCTCAATATTCAAGACACAACCCTCAGCCATCAATCCTCAATACTCAACCATCAATCCTCAATTCTCAATACTCAATAGAATATTCTGAATACTCATGGTTCAATACTCAATCCACAATATTCAATAATCAAATCTCAATCCTCAATCTTCAATTCTCAATACTCAATTTCAATCCTCAATCCTCAGTTCTCAATCCCCAATACTCAATCCTCAATCGTCAATCCTCAATCCCCAATCCTCAATCTTCAATCCTCAACCTCAATCCTCAATCCTGAATCCTCAATACTCAATCTTCAATCATCAATATTAAATCTTCAATCCTCAATCCTCAATCCTCAATCCTGAATCCTCAATCCTCAATCTTCAATCCTCAATCCTCAATCCTCAATCCTCAATCCTCAATCCTCAATCTTCAATCCTCAATACTCAATCTTCAATCCCCAATCCTCAATTCTCAATCCTCAATCCTCAATGTTCAATCCTCAATACTCAATCTTCAATCCTCAATCCTGAATCCTCAATCCTCAATCCTCATTCTTCAATCCTCAATACCCAATCCTCAATCTTCAATCCTCAATCCTCAACTCTCAATCCTCAATCCTCAATCCTCAGACCTCACACATCAATACTCAACCCTCAGTCCTCGTCCTCAATCCACAACCCTCAATCCTCAATCCTCAATCATCAATCATCAATATTCAATCTTCAGTCCTCAATCCTCAATCCTCAATCCTCAATCCTCAATCCTCAATCCTCAATCCTCAATCCTCAATGTTCAATCCGAAATACCCAATCCTCAATCTTCAATCCTCAATCCTCAATCCTCAATCCTCAACCCTCAATACTCAATCCTCAATTTTCACTCCTGAAACTTCAATGCTGAATCCACAATCCTCAATCTTCAATCCTCAATCATCAGTCCTCTATCCTCAATCCTCAATCCTCAATCCTCAATATTCAAGGCACAACCCTCAGCCACCAATCCTCAATACTCAAGCATCAATCCTCAATTCCCAACACTCAATGGAATATTCTGAATACTCATGGTTCAATACTCAATCCACAATATTCAATAATCAAATCTCTATCCTCAATCTTCAGTCCTCAATACTCAACTTCAATCCTCAATCCTCAATTCTCAATCCCCAATACTCAATCCTCAATCGTCAATCCTCAATCCCCAATCCTCAATCTTCAATCCTCAACCTCAATCCTCAATCCTCAATCCTCAATCCTCAATAATCAATCCTCAATACTCAATCTTCAATCCTCAATCCTCAATCCTCAGTCCTCAATCCTCAATCCTCAATCCTCAATCCTCAATCCTCAATCCTCAATCCTCAATACTCAATCTGCAATCGTCAATCCTCAATCCCCAATCCTCAATCTTCATTCTTCAATCCTCAATACCCAATCTTCAATCCTCAACCCTCAATCCTCAATCCTCAATTCTCAATCCTCAATCCTCAATCCTCAGACCTCACACATCAAAACTCAACCCTCAGTCCTCGTCCTCAATCCACAACCCTCAATCCTCAATCCTCAATCATCAATCATCAATATTCAATCTTCAGTCCTCAATTCTCAATCCTCAATCCTCAATGTTCAATCCTCAATACTCAATCTTCAATCCTCAATCCTCAATCCTCAATCCTCAATCCTCATTCTTCAATCCTCAACACCCAATCCTCAATCGTCAATCCTCAACCTCAATCCTCAATTCTCAATCCTCAATCCTCAATGTTCAATCCTCAATACTCAATCTTCAATCCCCAATCCTCAACCCTCAATCCTCAATCCTCATTCTTCAATCCTCAACACCCAATCCTCAATCTTCAATCCTCAACCTCAATCCTCAATACTCAATCCTCAATCCTCAATCCTCAATACTCAATCTGCAATCGTCAACCCTCAATCCTCAATCCTCAATCCTCAAACTTCAATCCTCAATACCCACTCCTCAATCTTCAATCCTCAATCCTCAATCCTCAATCCTCAATCCTCAATCCTCAATCCTCAATCCCCAGTCCTCAATCCACAATCCTCAATCCTCAAACCTCTATCCTCAACCGTCAGTCCTCGTCCTCAATCCTCAAACCTCAATCCTCAATCCTCAATATTCAATCATCAATACTCAATCTCCTATCCTCAATGCTCTATCCTCAATCCTCAATCCTCAATCCTCAATATTCAAGACACAACCCTCAGCCATCAATCCTCAATACTCAACCATCAATCCTCAATTCTCAATACTCAATAGAATATTCCGAATACTCATGGTTCAATACTCAATCCACAATATTCAATAAACAAATCTCAATCCTCAATCCTCATTATTCAAATCTCAATGCCCAATTCTCAATCTTCAATCCTCAATCCTCAATCCTCAATTCTCGACCCTCAATCCTTATCCCTCAGACCTCAAACATCAATATTCAACCCTCAGTTCTCGTCCTCAATCCACAACCCTCAATCCTCAGTCCTCAATATTCAATCATCAATATTCAATCTTCAATCCTCAATACTCAATCCTCAATCCACAATTCTGAATCCTCAATCTTCAATCCTCAATCCTCAATCCTCAATACTCAATCCTCAAACTTCAATCCTCAATACCCACTCCTCAATCTTCAATCCTCAATCCTCAATCCTCAATCCTCAATCCTAATTCCTCAATCCTCATTCTTCAATCATCAATACCAAATCCTCAATTTCAATCCTCAATCCTCAATACTCAATTCTCCATCCTCAATCCTCAGTCCTCAGTCCTCAGTCCTCAGTCCTCAAACCGTAATCCTCAACCCTCAGCCCTCATTCTCCATCCTCAATCCTCAATCCTCAATTCTCAATCTTCAATCCTCAATTCTCAATCTTCAATCCTCGATCCTGAATCATCAATACTCAATCCTCAATCCTCAGGCATCAATACTCAATCAGCAATACTCAATCCTCAACCGTCAGTCCTCATTCTCCATCCTCAATCCTCAATCCTCAATCCTCAATCTTCAATCCCCAATACTCAATCTTCAATCCTCAATCCTCAATCCTCAATCCTCAATCCTCAATCCTCAGGCATCAGTACTCAATCTTCAATACTCAATCCTCAATCCTCAATCCTCAATCCTCAATCCTCAACCCTCAATCCTCATTCCTCAAACCTCAATCCTCAACCCTCAGTTCTCATACTCAATTCTCAATTCTCAATCCTCAATTCTCAATCCTCAATCTTCAATCCTCAATAATCAATCTCCAATTCTAGATCCTCAATCCACAATCTTCAATCCTTAATCCTCAATCTTCAATCCCCAATCCCCAGTACTCAATCTTCAATCCTCAATGCTCAATAGAAAATCCTGTATTCTCAGGATTCTATACTCAAACATCAATTCTCAACCCTCAGACCTCATTCTCAATCTTCAATCCTCAGACCTCAATCCTCAATATTCAATCCTCAATACTCAATCTTCAATCCTCAACCCTCAATTCTCAATCCTCAATCCTCAATCCTCAGTCATATATCCTCAATCTTGAATACTCAATCGTCAATCCCCAGTCCTCAATCCTCATACCTCAATCCTCGTTCCTCAAACCTCAATCCTCAACCCTCAGTCCACATCCTCAATTCTCAATTCTCAATCCCCAATCCTCAATCTTCAATCCCCAATAATCAATCTCCAATACTAGATCCTCAATCCCCAATCCTCAATCCTTAATCCCCAACCTTCAATCCTCAATCGCCAGTCCTCAATCTTCAATGCCCTATGCCCAATCCTCAATCCTCAAGCCTCAGTCCTCAATCCTCAATCCTCAATCCTCTATCCTCAATCCTCAATCCTCAATCTTCAATCCTCAACACTCAATCTTCAATCCTCAATCCTCAATCCTCAATCCTCAATCCTCATTCTTCAATCCGTCAATACCCAATCCTCAATCTTCAATCCTCAATCCTCAATCCTCAATCCTAATTCCTCAATCCTCATTGTTCAATCCTCAATACCCAATCCTCAATTTCAATCCTCAATCCTCAAACCTCATTTCTCAATCCTCAATCCTCAACCCTCAGCCCTTATCCTCCATCCTCAATCCTCAATCCTCAATCTTCAATCCTCAATTCTCAATCTTCAATCCTCGATCCTCAATCTTCAATCCTCGATCCTGAATCATCAATACTCAATCCTCAATCCTCAGGCATCAATACTCAATCTTCAATACTCAATCCTCAATCCTCAATTCTCAATCCTGAATCCTCAATCCTCAACCCTCAATCCTCATGCCTCAAACCTCAATCCTCAACCCTCAGTCCTCATCCTCAATTCTCAATTCTCAATCCTCAATCCTCAATCCTCAATCTTCAATCCTCAATCCTCAAACCTCAATCCTCAACCGTCAGTCCTCGTCCTCAATCCTCAAACCTCAATCCTCAATCCTCAATATTCAATCTTCAATACTCAATCCTCAATCCTCAATCCTCAATCCTCAATCCTCAACCCTCAATCCTCATTCCTCAAACCTCAATCCTCAACCCTCAGTTCTCATACTCAATTCTCAATTCTCAATCCTCAATTCTCAATCCTCAATCTTCAATCCTCAATAATCAATCTCCAATTCTAGATCCTCAATCCCCAATCTTCAATCCTTAATCCTCAATCTTCAATCCCCAATCCCCAGTACTTAATCTTCAATCCTCAATGCTCAAACCTCAATGCTCAACCCTCAGTCCTCATCCTCAATTCTCAATTCTCAATCCTCAATCCTCAATCCTCAATCTTCAATCCTCAATAATCAATATCCGATCCTAGATCCTCAATCCCCAATCTTCAATCGTTAATCCTCAATCTTCAATCGTCAATCCCCAGTCATCAATCTTCAATCCTCAATGCTCAATCCTCAATCCTCAATCCTCAGTCCTCAATCCCCAATCCTCAATCCTCAAACCTCAATACCCAACCGTCAGTCTTCGTCCTCAATCCTCAAACCTCAATCCTCAATCCTCAGTATTCAATCATCAATACTCAATCTTCAATCCTCAATCCTCAAACCTCAATCCTCAATCCTCATTCTTCAATCCTAAATACCCAATCCTCAATCATCAATCCTCAATCCTCAATCCTCAATTCTCAATCCTCAATCCTTTATCCTCAGACCTCAAACATCAATCTTCAACCCTCAGTCCTCGTCCTCAATCCACAACCCTCAATCCTCAGTCCTCAATATTCAATCATCAATATTCAATCTTCAATCCTCAATCCTCAGTCCTCAATCCTCAATCCTCAGTCTTCAACCCTGAATCCTCAATCCTCAATTCTCAATCCTCAATACCCAATCCCCAATTTCAATCCTCAATCCTCAATCCTCATTTCTCAATCCTCAATCCTCAATCCTCAATCCTCAGCCCTCATCCTCCATCCTCAATCCTCAATCCTCAATCCTCAATCCTCAATCTTCAATCCTCAATTCTCAATATTCAATCCTCGATCCTCAATCATCAATCCTCAATCCTCTATCCTCAGGCATCAATACTCAGTCTTCAATGCTCAATCCTCAATCCTCAATCCTTCATCCTCATTCACCAACCCTCAATCCTCATTCCTCAAACCTCAATCCTCAACCCTCAGACCTCATACTCAATTCTCAATTCTCAATTCTCAATCCTCAATCCTCAATCCTCAATCTTCAATCCTCAATAATCAATCTCCAATCCTCAATCCTCATTCCTCGATCCTCAATCCTCAGGCATCAATACTCAATCTTCAATACTCAATCCTCAATCCTCAATCCTCAATTCTCAACCCTCAATCCTCATGCCTCAAACCTCACTCCTCAATCCTCAACCCTCAGTCCTCATCCTCAATTCTCAATTCTCAATCCTCAATCCTCAATCCTCTATCTTCATTCCTCAATAATCAATCTCCAATCCTAGATCCTCAATCCCCAATCTTCAATCCTTAATACTCAATCTTCAATCCTCAATCCGGAGTCATCAATCTTCAATCCTCAATGCTCAATCCTCAATCCTCAATCCTCAGTCCTCAATCCACAATCCTCAATCCTCAACCTCAATCCTCAATCCTCAATCCTCAATCTTCAATCATCAATATTCAATCTTCAATCCTCAATCCTCAATCCTCAATCCTCAATCCTCAATCCTCAATCTGCAATCCTCAATCCTCAAACCTCAATCCTCAATCCTCAATCTTCAATCCTCAATACTCAATCTTCAATCCCCAATCCTCAATTCTCAATCCTCAATCCTCATTCCCCAACCCTCAATCCTCATTCCTCAAACCTCAACCCCCAACCCTCAGTCCTCATACTCAATTCTCAATTCTCAATCCTCAATCCTCAATCCTCAATCTTCAATCCTCAATAATCAATCTCCAATCCTCAATCCTCAATCCTCGGTCCTCAATCCTCAGGCATAAATACTCAATCTTCAATACTCAATCCTCAATCCTCAATCCGCAATCCTCAATTCTCAAACCTCAATCCTCAATCCTCAATATTCAATCATCAATACTCAATCTGCAATCCTCAATCCTCTATCCTCAATCCTCAATCCTCAATCCTCAATCCTCAATCCTCAATACTCAATCCTCAATCCTCAATCCTCATTCTTCAATCCTCAATACCCAATCCTCAACCTTCAATTCTCAATCCTCAATCCTCAATCCTAATTCCTCAATCCTCAACCCTCAATCCTCAATCCTCAATCCGCAATATTCAATCCTCAATACTCAATCTTCAATCATCAATCCTCAATCCTCAATTCTCAGTCGTCAATCCTCAGTCATCAATCCTCAATCTTCAATACTCTATCGTCAATCCTTAGTCCTCAATCCTCAATCCTCAATCCTAAATACCCAATCCTCAGTCTTCAATCCTCAATCCTCAATCCTCAATTCTCAATCCTCAATCCTTAATCCTCGGACCTCAAACATCAATATTCAACCCTCAGTCCTCGTCCTCAATCCACAACCCTCAATCCTCAGTCCTCAATATTCAATCATCAATATTCAATCTTCAATCCTCAATCCTCAATCCTCAATCCTCAATCCTCAATCCTCAATCTTCAACCCTGAATCCTCAATCCTCAATACTCAATCCTCAATCTTCAATCCTCAATACTCAATCTTCAATCCTCAATCCTCAATCCTCAATCCTCAATCCTCAATCTTCAATCCTCAACACTCAATCTTCAATCCTCAATCCTCAGTCCTCAATCCTCAATCCTCAATCCTCAATCCTCAATTCTCAATCTTCAATCCTCAATCCTCAACCCTCAATCCTCAATTCTCAATACTCAGTCCTCAATTCTCAGTCCTCAAACCTCAATCCTGAATCCACAATCCCGAATCCTCAATCTTCAGACCTCAGTCCTCAACAATCAGCCGTCAATTCTCAGTCCTCAATAGAATATCATCAATTCACACATTTCAATACTCAATACTCAATCTGCAATCTTCAAATCTCTATCCACAAACATCAATTCTCATCACTCAACCCTCAACACTCAGTCCCCAATCCTCAATCTTCAATCCTCAATCCTCAATCCTCAATTCTCAATCCTCAATCCTCAGTCCTCAGACCTCAAACCTCAATCCTCAACTCTCAGCCCTCATCCTCAATCCTCAATCCTCAATCTTCAATCCTCAGTCCTCAATCCGCAAGCCTCAATCCTCAATCCTCAATCCTCAGTCCTCAAACAACAATCCTCAACACTCAATTCTCAATCCTCAACATTCAATCCTCAATCCTCAATCCTCAATCCCCAATCCACAATCCTCAGGCATCAATACTCAATCTTCAATACTCAATCCTCAATCCTCAATCCTCAATCCTCAATCCTCAAACCTCAATCCCCATTCCTCAAACCTCAATCCTCAACTCTCAGTCCTCATCCTCAGTTCTCAATACTCAATCATCAATCCTCAATTCTCAATCTTCAATCCTCAATAATCAACCTCCAATCCTAGATCCTCAATCCCCAATCTTCAATCCTTAATCCTCAATCTTCAATCCTTAATTCTCAATCGTCAATCTTCAATCCTCAATACTCAATCTTCAATCCTCAATCCTCAATCCTCAATCCTCAGGCATCAATACTCAATCTTCAATACTCAATCCTCAATCCTCAATCCTCAATCCTCAATCCTCAATCCTCAACCCTCAATCCTCATGCCTCAAACCTCAATCCTCAACCCTCAGTCCTCATCCTCAATTCTCAATTCTCAATCCTCAATCCTCAATCCTCAATCTTCAATCCTCAATCCTCAAACCTCAATCCTCAACCGTCAGTCCTCGTCCTCAATCCTCAAACCTCAATCCTCAATCCTCAATATTCAATCTTCAATACTCAACCTTCTATCCTCAATGCTCTATCCTCAATCCTCAATCCTCAATCCTCGATATTCAAGACACAACCCTCAGCCATCAATCCTCAATACTCAACCATCAATCCTCAATTCTCAATACTCAATAGAATATTCTGAATACTCATGGTTCAATACTCAATCCTCAATATTCAATAATCAAATCTCAATCCTCCACCTTAAATCCTCAATACTCAATTTCAATCCTCAATCCTCAGTTCTCAATCCCCAATACTCAATCCTCAATCGCCAATCCTCAATCCCCAATCGTCAATCTTCAATCCTCAACCTCAATCCTCAATCCTCAATCCTCAATCCTCAATCTTCAATCATCAATATTCAATCTTCAATCCTCAATCCTCAATCCTCAACCCTCAATCCTCAATCCTCAGGCATCAATACTCAATCTTCAATACTCAATCCTCAATCCTCAATCCTCAATCCCCAATACTCAATCCTCAATCGTCAATCCTCAATCCCGAATCCTCAATCTTCAATCCTCAACCTCAATCCTCAATCCTCAATCCTCAATCCTCAATCTTCAATCATCAATATTCAATCTTCAATCCTCAATCCTCAATACTCAATCCTCAATCCTCAATCCTCAGGCATCAGTACTCAATCTTCAATACTCAATCCTCAATCCTCAATCCTCAATCCTCAATCCTCAACCCTCAATCCTCATTCCTCAAACCTCAATCCTCAACCCTCAGTTCTCATACTCAATTCTCAATTCTCAATCCTCAATTCTCAATCCTCAATCTTCAATCCTCAATAATCAATCTCCAATTCTAGATCCTCAATCCCCAATCTTCAATCCTTAATCCTCAATCTTCAATCCCCAATCCCCAGTACTTAATCTTCAATCCTCAATGCTCAAACCTCAATGCTCAACCCTCAGTCCTCATCCTCAATTCTCAATTCTCAATCCTCAATCCTCAATCCTCAATCTTCAATCCTCAATAATCAATATCCGATCCTAGATCCTCAATCCCCAATCTTCAATCGTTAATCCTCAATCTTCAATCGTCAATCCTCAAACCTCAATCCTCAATCCTCATTCTTCAATCCTAAATACCCAATCCTCAATCTTCAATCCTCAATCCTCAATCCTCAATTCTCAAACCTCATTTCTCAATCCTCAATCCTCAAACCTCAATCTTCAATCCTGAATATTCAATCATCAATACTCAATCTTCAATCCTCAATGCTCTATCGTCAATCCTCAATCCTCAATCCTCAATATTCAAGACACAACCCTCAGCCATCAATCCTCAATACTCAACCATCAATACTCAATTCTCAATACTCAATAGAATATTCTGAATACTCATGGTTCAATACTCAATCCACAATATTCAATAATCAAATCTCAATCCTCAATCTTCAATTCTCAATACTCAATTTCAATCCTCAATCCTCAGTTCTCAATCCCCAATACTCAATCCTCAATCGTCAATCCTCAATCCCCAATCCTCAATCTTCAATCCTCAACCTCAATCCTCAATCCTCAATCCTCAATCCTCAATCTTCAATCATCAATATTCAATCTTCAATCCTCAATCCTCAATCCTCAATCCTGAATCCTCAATCCTCAATCTTCAATCCTCAATCCTCAATCCTCAATCCTCAATCCTCAATCTTCAATCCTCAATACTCAATCTTCAATCCCCAATCCTCAATTCTCAATCCTCAATCCTCAATGTTCAATCCTCAATACTCAATCTTCAATCCTCAATCCTGAATCCTCAATCCTCAATCCTCATTCTTCAATCCTCAATACCCAATCCTCAATCTTCAATCCTCAATCCGCAACTCTCAATCCTCAATCCTCAATCCTCAGACCTCACACATCAATTCTCAACCCTCAGTCCTCGTCCTCAATCCACAATCCTCAATCCCCAATACTCAATCCTCAATCGTCAATCCTCAATCCCGAATCCTCAATCTTCAATCCTCAACCTCAATCCTCAATCCTCAATCCTCAATCCTCAATCTTCAATCATCAATATTCAATCTTCAATCCTCAATCCTCAATACTCAATCCTCAATCCTCAATCCTCAGGCATCAGTACTCAATCTTCAATACTCAATCCTCAATCCTCAATCCTCAATCCTCAATCCTCAACCCTCAATCCTCATTACTCAAACCTCAATCCTCAACCCTCAGTTCTCATACTCAATTCTCAATTCTCAATCCTCAATTCTCAATCCTCAATCTTCAATTCTCAATAATCAATCTCCAATTCTAGATCCTCAAACCCCAATCTTCAATCCTTAATCCTCAATCTTCAATCCCCAATCCCCAGTACTTAATCTTCAATCCTCAATGCTCAAACCTCAATGCTCAACCCTCAGTCCTCATCCTCAATTCTCAATTCTCAATCCTCAATCCTCAATCCTCAATCTTCAATCCTCAATAATGAATATCCGATCCTAGACCCTCAATCCCCAATCTTCAATCGTTAATCCTCAATCTTCAATCGTCAATCCCCAGTCATCAATCTTCAATCCTCAATGCTCAATCCTCAATCCTCAATCCTCAGTCCTCAATCACCAATCCTCAATCCTCAAACCTCAATACCCAACCGTCAGTCCTCGTCCTCAATCCTCAAACCTCAATCCTCAATCCTCAATATTCAATCATCAATACTCAATCTTCAATCCTCAATCCTCAAACCTCAATCCTCAATCCTCATTCTTCAATCCTAAATACCCAATCCTCAATCTTCAATCCTCAATCCTCAATCCTCAATTCTCAATCCTCAATCCTTAATCCTCAGACCTCAAACATCAATCTTCAACCCTCAGTCCTCGTCCTCAATCCACAACCCTCAATTCTCAGTCCTCAATATTCAATCATCAATATTCAATCTTCAATCCTCAATCCTCAATCCTCAATCCTCAATCCTCAATCCTCAGTCTTCAACCCTGAATCCTCAATCCTCAATACTCAATCCCGAATCTTCAATCCTCAATACTCAATCTTCAATCCTCAATCCTCAATCCTCAATCCTCAATCCTCAATCTTCAATCCTCAACACTCAATCTTCAATCCTCAATCCTCAATCCTCAATCCTCAATCCTCATTCTTCAATCCTCAATACCCAATCCTCAACCTTCAATCCTCAATCCTCAATCCTCAATCCTAATTCCTCAATCCTCATTCTTCAACCCTCAATACACAATCCTCAATTTCAATCCTCAATCCTCAAACCTCATTTCTCAATCCTCAATCCTCAAGCCTCAGCCCTCATCCTCCATCCTCAATCCTCAATCCTCCTTCCTCAATCTTCAATCCTCAATTCTCAATCTCCAATCCTCGATCCTCAATCATCAATCCTCAATCCTCAATCCTCAGGCATCAATACTCAATCTTCAATACTCAATCCTCAATCCTCAATCCTCAATCCCCAATACTCAATCCTCAATCGTCAATCCTCAATCCCGAATCCTCAATCTTCAATCCTCAACCTCAATCCTCAATCCTCAATCCTCAATCCTCAATCTTCAATCATCAATATTCAATCTTCAATCCTCAATCCTCAATCCTCAATCCTCAATCCTCAGGCATCAGTACTCAATCTTCAATACTCAATCCTCAATCCTCAATCCTCAATTCTCAATCCTCAACCCTCAATCCTCATTCCTCAAACCTCAATCCTCAACCCTCAGTTCTCATACTCAATTCTCAATTCTCAATCCTCAATTCTCAATCCTCAATCTTCAATCCTCAATAATCAATCTCCAATTCTAGATCCTCAATCCCCAATCTTCAATCCTTAATCCTCAATCTTCAATCCCCAATCCCCAGTACTTAATCTTCAATCCTCTATGCTCAAACCTCAATACTCAACCCTCAGTCCTCATCCTCAATTCTCAATTCTCAATCCTCAATCCTCAATCCTCAATCTTCAATCCTCAATAATCAATATCCGATCCTAGATCCTCAATCCCCAATCTTCAATCGTTAATCCTCAATCATCAATCGTCAATCCCCAGTCATCAATCTTCAATCCTCAATGCACAATCCTCAATCCTCAATCCTCAGTCCTCAATCCCCAATCCTCAATCCTCAAACCTCAATACCCAACCGTCAGTCCTCGTCCTCAATCCTCAAACCTCAATCCTCAATTCTCAATATTCAATCATCAATACTCAATCTTCAATCCTCAATCGTCAAACCTCAATCCTCAATCCTCATTCTTCAATCCTAAATACCCAATCCTCAATCTTCAATCCTCAATCCTCAATCCTCAATTCTCAATCCTCAATCCTTAATCCTCAGACCTCAAACATCAATCTTCAACCCTCAGTCCTCGTCCTCAATCCACAACCCTCAATCCTCAGTCCTCAATATTCAATCATCAATATTCAATCTTCAATCCTCAATCCTCAATCCTCAATCCTCAATCCTCAATCCTCAGTCTTCAACCCTGAATCCTCAATCCTCAATACTCAATCCTGAATCTTCAATCCTCAATACTCAATCTTCAATCCTCAATCCTCAATACTCAATCCTCAATCCTCAATCTTCAATCCTCAACACTCAATCTTCAATCCTCAATCCTCAATCCTCAATCCTCAATCCTCATTCTTCAATCCTCAATACCCAATCCTCAACCTTCAATCCTCAATCCTCAATCCTCAATCCTAATTCCTCAATCCTCATTCTTCAACCCTCAATACACAATCCTCAATTTCAATCCTCAATCCTCAAACCTCATTTCTCAATACTCAATTCTCAAACCTCAATCTTCAATCCTGAATATTCAATTATCAATACTCAATCTTCAATCCTCAATGCTCTATCCTCAATCCTCAATCCTCAATCCTCAATATTCTAGACACAACCCTCAGCCATCAATCCTCAATACTCAACCATCAATCCTCAATTCTCAATACTCAATAGAATATTCTGAATACTCATGGTTCAATACTCAATCCACAATATTCAATAATCAAATCTCAATCCTCAATCTTCAATTCTCAATACTCAATTTCAATCCTCAATCCTCAGTTCTCAATCCCCAATACTCAATCCTCAATCGTCAATCCTCAATCCCCAATCCTCAATCTTCAATCCTCAACCTCAATCCTCAATCCTCAATACTCAATCCTCAATCTTCAATCATCAATATTCAATCTTCAATCCTCAATCCTCAATCCTCAATCCTGAATCCTCAATCCTCAATCTTCAATCCTCAATCCTCAATCCTCAATCCTCAATCCTCAATCTTCAATCCTCAACCTCAATCCTCAATCCTCAATCCTCAATCCTCAATCTTCAATCATCAATATTCAATCTTCAATCCTCAATCCTCAATCCTCAATCCTGAATCCTCAATCCTCAATCTTCAATCCTCAATCCTCAATCCTCAATCCTCAATCCTCAATCTTCAATCCTCAATACTCAATCTTCAATCCCCAATCCTCAGTTCTCAATCCTCAATCCTCAATGTTCAATCCTCAATACTCAATCTTCAATCCTCAATCCTGAATCCTCAATCCTCAATCCTCATTCTTCAATCCTCAATACCCAATCCTCAATCTTCAATCCTCAATCCTCAACTCTCAATCCTCAATCCTCAATCCTCAGACCTCACACATCAATACTCAACCCTCAGTCCTCGTCCTCAATCCACAATCCTCAATCCCCAATACTCAATCCTCAATCGTCAATCCTCAATCCCGAATCCTCAATCTTCAATCCTCAACCTCAATCCTCAATCCTCAATCCTCAATCCTCAATCTTCAATCATCAATATTCAATCTTCAATCCTCAATCCTCAATACTCAATCCTCAATCCTCAATCCTCAGGCATCAGTACTCAATCTTCAATACTCAATCCTCAATCCTCAATCCTCAATCCTCAATCCTCAACCCTCAACCCTCAATCCTCATTACTCAAACCTCAATCCTCAACCCTCAGTTCTCATACTCAATTCTCAATTCTCAATCCTCAATTCTCAATCCTCAATCTTCAATTCTCAATAATCAATCTCCAATTCTAGATCCTCAATCCCCAATCTTCAATCCTTAATCCTCAATCTTCAATCCCCAATCCCCAGTACTTAATCTTCAATCCTCAATGCTCAAACCTCAATGCTCAACCCTCAGTCCTCATCCCCAATTCTCAATTCTCAATCCTCAATCCTCAATCCTCAATCTTCAATCCTCAATAATGAATATCCGATCCTAGACCCTCAATCCCCAATCTTCAATCGTTAATCCTCAATCTTCAATCGTCAATCCCCAGTCATCAATCTTCAATCCTCAATGCTCAATCCTCAATCCTCAATCCTCAGTCCTCAATCCCCAATCCTCAATCCTCAAACCTCAATACCCAACCGTCAGTCCTCGTCCTCAATCCTCAAACCTCAATCCTCAATCCTCAATATTCAATCATCAATACTCAATCTTCAATCCTCAATCCTCAAACCTCAATCCTCAATCCTCATTCTTCAATCCTAAATACCCAATCCTCAATCTTCAATCCTCAATCCTCAATCCTCAATTCTCAATCCTCAATCCTTAATCCTCAGACCTCAAACATCAATCTTCAACCCTCAGTCCTCGTCCTCAATACACAACCCTCAATTCTCAGTCCTCAATATTCAATCATCAATATTCAATCTTCAATCCTCAATCCTCAATCCTCAATCCTCAATCCTCAATCCTCAGTCTTCAACCCTGAATCCTCAATCCTCAATACTCAATCCTGAATCTTCAATCCTCAATACTCAATCTTCAATCCTCAATCCTCAATCCTCAATCCTCAATCCTCAATCTTCAATCCTCAACACTCAATCTTCAATCCTCAATCCTCAATCCTCAATCCTCAATCCTCATTCTTCAATCCTCAATACCCAATCCTCAACCTTCAATCCTCAATCCTCAATCCTCAATCCTAATTCCTCAATCCTCATTCTTCAACCCTCAATACACAATCCTCAATTTCAATCCTCAATCCTCAAACCTCATTTCTCAATCCTCAATCCTCAAGCCTCAGCCCTCATCCTCCATCCTCAATCCTCAATCCTCCTTCCTCAATCTTCAATCCTCAATTCTCAATCTCCAATCCTCGATCCTCAATCATCAATCCTCAATCCTCAATCCTCAGGCATCAATACTCAATCTTCAATACTCAATCCTCAATCCTCAATCCTCAATCCCCAATACTCAATCCTCAATCGTCAATCCTCAATCCCGAATCCTCAATCTTCAATCCTCAACCTCAATCCTCAATCCTCAATCCTCAATCCTCAATCTTCAATCATCAATATTCAATCTTCAATCCTCAATCCTCAATCCTCAATCCTCAATCCTCAGGCATCAGTACTCAATCTTCAATACTCAATCCTCAATCCTCAATCCTCAATTCTCAATCCTCAACCCTCAATCCTCATTCCTCAAACCTCAATCCTCAACCCTCAGTTCTCATACTCAATTCTCAATTCTCAATCCTCAATTCTCAATCCTCAATCTTCAATCCTCAATAATCAATCTCCAATTCTAGATCCTCAATCCCCAATCTTCAATCCTTAATCCTCAATCTTCAATCCCCAATCCCCAGTACTTAATCTTCAATCCTCAATGCTCAAACCTCAATACTCAACCCTCAGTCCTCATCCTCAATTCTCAATTCTCAATCCTCAATCCTCAATCCTCAATCTTGAAATCCTCAATAATCAATATCCGATCCTAGATCCTCAATCCCCAATCTTCAATCGTTAATCCTCAATCATCAATCGTCAATCCCCAGTCATCAATCTTCAATCCTCAATGCTCAATCCTCAATCCTCAATCCTCAGTCCTCAATCCCCAATCCTCAATCCTCAAACCTCAATACCCAACCGTCAGTCCTCGTCCTCAATCCTCAAACCTCAATCCTCAATTCTCAATATTCAATCATCAATACTCAATCTTCAATCCTCAATCGTCAAACCTCAATCCTCAATCCTCATTCTTCAATCCTAAATACCCAATCCTCAATCTTCAATCCTCAATCCTCAATCCTCAATTCTCAATCCTCAATCCTTAATCCTCAGACCTCAAACATCAATCTTCAACCCTCAGTCCTCGTCCTCAATCCACAACCCTCAATCCTCAGTCCTCAATATTCAATCATCAATATTCAATCTTCAATCCTCAATCCTCAATCCTCAATCCTCAATCCTCAATCCTCAGTCTTCAACCCTGTATCCTCAATCCTCAATACTCAATCCTGAATCTTCAATCCTCAATACTCAATCTTCAATCCACAATCCTCAATCCTCAATCCTCAATCCTCAATCTTCAATCCTCAACACTCAATCTTCAATCCTCAATCCTCAATCCTCAATCCTCAATCCTCATTCTTCAATCCTCAATACCCAATCCTCAACCTTCAATCCTCAATCCTCAATCCTCAATCCTAATTCCTCAATCCTCATTCTTCAACCCTCAATACACAATCCTCAATTTCAATCCTCAATCCTCAAACCTCATTTCTCAATCCTCAATTCTCAAACCTCAATCTTCAATCCTGAATATTCAATGATCAATACTCAATCTTCAATCCTCAATGCTCTATCCTCAATCCTCAACCCTCAGCCCTTATCCTCCATCCTCAATCCTCAATCCTCAATCTTCAATCCTCAATTCTCAATCTTCAATCCTCGATCCTCAATCTTCAATCCTCGATCCTGAATCATCAATACTCAATCCTCAATCCTCAGGCATCAATACTCAAGACACAACCCTCAGCCATCAATCCTCAATACTCAACCATCAATCCTCAATACTCAACCATCAATCCTCAATTCTCAATACTCAATAGAATATTCTGAATACTCATGGTTCAATACTCAATCCTCAATATTCAATAATCAAATCTCAATCCTCCACCTTAAATCCTCAATACTCAATTTCAATCCTCAATCCTCAGTTCTCAATCCCCAATACTCAATCCTCAATCGCCAATCCTCAATCCCCAATCGTCAATCTTCAATCCTCAACCTCAATCCTCAATCCTCAATCCTCAATCCTCAATCTTCAATCATCAATATTCAATCTTCAATCCTCAATCCTCAATCCTCAACCCTCAATCCTCAATCCTCAGGCATCAATACTAAATCTTCAATACTCAATCCTCAATCATCAATCCTCAATCCCCAATACTCAATCCTCAATCGTCAATCCTCAATCCCGAATCCTCAATCTTCAATCCTCAACCGCAATCCTCAATCCTCAATCCTCAATCCTCAATCTTCAATCATCAATATTCAATCTTCAATCCTCAATCCTCAATCCTCAATCCTCAATCCTCAATCCTCAGGCATCAGTACTCAATCTTCAATACTCAATCCTCAATCCTCAATCCTCAATCCTCAATCCTCAACCCTCAATCCTCATTCCTCAAACCTCAATCCTCAACCCTCAGTTCTCATACTCAATTCTCAATTCTCAATCCTCAATTCTCAATCCTCAATCTTCAATCCTCAATAATCAATCTCCAATTCTAGATCCTCAATCCCCAATCTTCAATCCTTAATCCTCAATCTTCAATCCCCAATCCCCAGTACTTAATCTTCAATCCTCAATGCTCAAACCTCAATGCTCAACCCTCAGTCCTCATCCTCAATTCTCAATTCTCAATCCTCAATCCTCAATCCTCAATCTTCAATCCTCAATAATCAATATCCGATCCTAGATCCTCAATCCCCAATCTTCAATCGTTAATCCTCAATCATCAATCGTCAATCCCCAGTCATCAATCTTCAATCCTCAATGCTCAATCCTCAATCCTCAATCCTCAGTCCTCAATCCCCAGTGCTCAATCCTCAAACCACAATACCCAACCGTCAGTCCTCGTCCTCAATCCTCGAACCTCAATCCTCAATTCTCAATATTCAATCATCAATACTCAATCTTCAATCCTCAATCCTCAAACCTCAATCCTCAATCCTCATTCTTCAATCCTAAATACCCAATCCTCAATCTTCAATCCTCAATCCTCAATCCTCAATTCTCAATCCTCAATCCTTAATCCTCAGACCTCAAACATCAATCTTCAACCCTCAGTCCTCGTCCTCAATCCACAACCCTCAATCCTCAGTCCTCAATATTCAATCCTCATTCTTCAATCCTCAATACCCAATCCTCAACCTTCAATCCTCAATCCTCAATCCTCAATCCTAATTCCTCAATCCTCATTCTTCAACCCTCAATACACAATCCTCAATTACAATCCTCAATCCTGAAACCTCATTTCTCAATCCTCAATCCTCAAACCTCAATCTTCAATCCTGAATATTCAATCATCAATACTCAATCTTCAATCCTCAATGCTCTATCCTCAATCCTCAATCCTCAATCCTCAATATTCAAGACACAACCCTCAGCCATCAATCCTCAATACTCAACCATCAATCCTCAATTCTCAATACTCAATAGAATATTCTGAATACTCATGGTTCAATACTCAATCCACAATATTCAATAATCAAATCTCAATCCTCAATCTTCAATTCTCAATACTCAATTTCAATCCTCAATCCTCAGTTCTCAATCCCCAATACTCAATCCTCAATCGCCAATCCTCAATCCCCAATCGTCAATCTTCAATCCTCAACCTCAATCCTCAATCCTCAATCCTCAATCCTCAATCTTCAATCATCAATATTCAATCTTCAATCCTCAATCCTCAATCCTCAACCCTCAATCCTCAATCCTCAGGCATCAATACTCAATCTTCAATACTCAATCCTCAATCCTCAATCCTCAATCCCCAATACTCAATCCTCAATCGTCAATCCTCAATCCCGAATCCTCAATCTTCAATCCTCAACCTCAATCCTCAATCCTCAATCCTCAATCCTCAATCTTCAATCATCAATATTCAATCTTCAATCCTCAATCCTCAATACTCAATCCTCAATCCTCAATCCTCAGGCATCAGTACTCAATCTTCAATACTCAATCCTCAATCCTCAATCCTCAATCCTCAATCCTCAACCCTCAATCCTCATTCCTCAAACCTCAATCCTCAACCCTCAGTTCTCATACTCAATTCTCAATTCTCAATCCTCAATTCTCAATCCTCAATCTTCAATCCTCAATAATCAATCTCCAATTCTAGATCCTCAATCCCCAATCTTCAATCCTTAATCCTCAATCTTCAATCCCCAATCCCCAGTACTTAATCTTCAATCCTCAATGCTCAAACCTCAATGCTCAACCCTCAGTCCTCATCCTCAATTCTCAATTCTCAATCCTCAATCCTCAATCCTCAATCTTCAATCCTCAATAATCAATATCCGATCCTAGATCCTCAATCCCCAATCTTCAATCGTTAATCCTCAATCTTCAATCGTCAATCCTCAAACCTCAATCCTCAATCCTCATTCTTCAATCCTAAATACCCAATCCTCAATCTTCAATCCTCAATCCTCAATCCTCAATTCTCAAACCTCATTTCTCAATCCTCAATCCTCAAACCTCAATCTTCAATCCTGAATATTCAATCATCAATACTCAATCTTCAATCCTCAATGCTCTATCGTCAATCCTCAATCCTCAATCCTCAATATTCAAGACACAACCCTCAGCCATCAATCCTCAATACTCAACCATCAATACTCAATTCTCAATACTCAATAGAATATTCTGAATACTCATGGTTCAATACTCAATCCACAATATTCAATAATCAAATCTCAATCCTCAATCTTCAATTCTCAATACTCAATTTCAATCCTCAATCCTCAGTTCTCAATCCCAAATACTCAATCCTCAATCGTCAATCCTCAATCCCCAATCCTCAATCTTCAATCCTCAACCTCAATCCTCAATCCTCAATCCTCAATCCTCAATCTTCAATCATCAATATTCAATCTTCAATCCTCAATCCTCAATCCTCAATCCTGAATCCTCAATCCTCAATCTTCAATCCTCAATCCTCAATCCTCAATCCTCAATCCTCAATCTTCAATCCTCAATACTCAATCTTCAATCCCCAATCCTCAATTCTCAATCCTCAATCCTCAATGTTCAATCCTCAATACTCAATCTTCAATCCTCAATCCTGAATCCTCAATCCTCAATCCTCATTCTTCAATCCTCAATACCCAATCCTCAATCTTCAATCCTCAATCCTCAACTCTCAATCCTCAATCCTCAATCCTCAGACCTCACACATCAATTCTCAACCCTCAGTCCTCGTCCTCAATCCACAATCCTCAATCCCCAATACTCAATCCTCAATCGTCAATCCTCAATCCCGAATCCTCAATCTTCAATCCTCAACCTCAATCCTCAATCCTCAATCCTCAATCCTCAATCTTCAATCATCAATATTCAATCTTCAATCCTCAATCCTCAATACTCAATCCTCAATCCTCAATCCTCAGGCATCAGTACTCAATCTTCAATACTCAATCCTCAATCCTCAATCCTCAATCCTCAATCCTCAACCCTCAATCCTCATTACTCAAACCTCAATCCTCAACCCTCAGTTCTCATACTCAATTCTCAATTCTCAATCCTCAATTCTCAATCCTCAATCTTCAATTCTCAATAATCAATCTCCAATTCTAGATCCTCAAACCCCAATCTTCAATCCTTAATCCTCAATCTTCAATCCCCAATCCCCAGTACTTAATCTTCAATCCTCAATGCTCAAACCTCAATGCTCAACCCTCAGTCCTCATCCTCAATTCTCAATTCTCAATCCTCAATCCTCAATCCTCAATCTTCAATCCTCAATAATGAATATCCGATCCTAGACCCTCAATCCCCAATCTTCAATCGTTAATCCTCAATCTTCAATCGTCAATCCCCAGTCATCAATCTTCAATCCTCAATGCTCAATCCTCAATCCTCAATCCTCAGTCCTCAATCACCAATCCTCAATCCTCAAACCTCAATACCCAACCGTCAGTCCTCGTCCTCAATCCTCAAACCTCAATCCTCAATCCTCAATATTCAATCATCAATACTCAATCTTCAATCCTCAATCCTCAAACCTCAATCCTCAATCCTCATTCTTCAATCCTAAATACCCAATCCTCAATCTTCAATCCTCAATCCTCAATCCTCAATTCTCAATCCTCAATCCTTAATCCTCAGACCTCAAACATCAATCTTCAACCCTCAGTCCTCGTCCTCAATCCACAACCCTCAATTCTCAGTCCTCAATATTCAATCATCAATATTCAATCTTCAATCCTCAATCCTCAATCCTCAATCCTCAATCCTCAATCCTCAGTCTTCAACCCTGAATCCTCAATCCTCAATACTCAATCCCGAATCTTCAATCCTCAATACTCAATCTTCAATCCTCAATCCTCAATCCTCAATCCTCAATCCTCAATCTTCAATCCTCAACACTCAATCTTCAATCCTCAATCCTCAATCCTCAATCCTCAATCCTCATTCTTCAATCCTCAATACCCAATCCTCAACCTTCAATCCTCAATCCTCAATCCTCAATCCTAATTCCTCAATCCTCATTCTTCAACCCTCAATACACAATCCTCAATTTCAATCCTCAATCCTCAAACCTCATTTCTCAATCCTCAATCCTCAAGCCTCAGCCCTCATCCTCCATCCTCAATCCTCAATCCTCCTTCCTCAATCTTCAATCCTCAATTCTCAATCTCCAATCCTCGATCCTCAATCATCAATCCTCAATCCTCAATCCTCAGGCATCAATACTCAATCTTCAATACTCAATCCTCAATCCTCAATCCTCAATCCCCAATACTCAATCCTCAATCGTCAATCCTCAATCCCGAATCCTCAATCTTCAATCCTCAACCTCAATCCTCAATCCTCAATCCTCAATCCTCAATCTTCAATCATCAATATTCAATCTTCAATCCTCAATCCTCAATCCTCAATCCTCAATCCTCAGGCATCAGTACTCAATCTTCAATACTCAATCCTCAATCCTCAATCCTCAATTCTCAATCCTCAACCCTCAATCCTCATTCCTCAAACCCCAATCCTCAACCCTCAGTTCTCATACTCAATTCTCAATTCTCAATCCTCAATTCTCAATCCTCAATCTTCAATCCTCAATAATCAATCTCCAATTCTAGATCCTCAATCCCCAATCTTCAATCCTTAATCCTCAATCTTCAATCCCCAATCCCCAGTACTTAATCTTCAATCCTCTATGCTCAAACCTCAATACTCAACCCTCAGTCCTCATCCTCAATTCTCAATTCTCAATCCTCAATCCTCAATCCTCAATCTTCAATCCTCAATAATCAATATCCGATCCTAGATCCTCAATCCCCAATCTTCAATCGTTAATCCTCAATCATCAATCGTCAATCCCCAGTCATCAATCTTCAATCCTCAATGCACAATCCTCAATCCTCAATCCTCAGTCCTCAATCCCCAATCCTCAATCCTCAAACCTCAATACCCAACCGTCAGTCCTCGTCCTCAATCCTCAAACCTCAATCCTCAATTCTCAATATTCAATCATCAATACTCAATCTTCAATCCTCAATCGTCAAACCTCAATCCTCAATCCTCATTCTTCAATCCTAAATACCCAATCCTCAATCTTCAATCCTCAATCCTCAATCCTCAATTCTCAATCCTCAATCCTTAATCCTCAGACCTCAAACATCAATCTTCAACCCTCAGTCCTCGTCCTCAATCCACAACCCTCAATCCTCAGTCCTCAATATTCAATCATCAATATTCAATCTTCAATCCTCAATCCTCAATCCTCAATCCTCAATCCTCAATCCTCAGTCTTCAACCCTGAATCCTCAATCCTCAATACTCAATCCTGAATCTTCAATCCTCAATACTCAATCTTCAATCCTCAATCCTCAATCCTCAATCCTCAATCCTCAATCTTCAATCCTCAACACTCAATCTTCAATCCTCAATCCTCAATCCTCAATCCTCAATCCTCATTCTTCAATCCTCAATACCCAATCCTCAACCTTCAATCCTCAATCCTCAATCCTCAATCCTAATTCCTCAATCCTCATTCTTCAACCCTCAATACACAATCCTCAATTTCAATCCTCAATCCTCAAACCTCATTTCTCAATACTCAATTCTCAAACCTCAATCTTCAATCCTGAATATTCAATTATCAATACTCAATCTTCAATCCTCAATGCTCTATCCTCAATCCTCAATCCTCAATCCTCAATATTCTAGACACAACCCTCAGCCATCAATCCTCAATACTCAACCATCAATCCTCAATTCTCAATACTCAATAGAATATTCTGAATACTCATGGTTCAATACTCAATCCACAATATTCAATAATCAAATCTCAATCCTCAATCTTCAATTCTCAATACTCAATTTCAATCCTCAATCCTCAGTTCTCAATCCCCAATACTCAATCCTCAATCGTCAATCCTCAATCCCCAATCCTCAATCTTCAATCCTCAACCTCAATCCTCAATCCTCAATCCTCAATCCTCAATCTTCAATCATCAATATTCAATCTTCAATCCTCAATCCTCAATCCTCAATCCTGAATCCTCAATCCTCAATCTTCAATCCTCAATCCTCAATCCTCAATCCTCAATCCTCAATCTTCAATCCTCAACCTCAATCCTCAATCCTCAATCCTCAATCCTCAATCTTCAATCATCAATATTCAATCTTCAATCCTCAATCCTCAATCCTCAATCCTGAATCCTCAATCCTCAATCTTCAATCCTCAATCCTCAATCCTCAATCCTCAATCCTCAATCTTCAATCCTCAATACTCAATCTTCAATCCCCAATCCTCAGTTCTCAATCCTCAATCCTCAATGTTCAATCCTCAATACTCAATCTTCAATCCTCAATCCTGAATCCTCAATCCTCAATCCTCATTCTTCAATCCTCAATACCCAATCCTCAATCTTCAATCCTCAATCCTCAACTCTCAATCCTCAATCCTCAATCCTCAGACCTCACACATCAATACTCAACCCTCAGTCCTCGTCCTCAATCCACAATCCTCAATCCCCAATACTCAATCCTCAATCGTCAATCCTCAATCCCGAATCCTCAATCTTCAATCCTCAACCTCAATCCTCAATCCTCAATCCTCAATCCTCAATCTTCAATCATCAATATTCAATCTTCAATCCTCAATCCTCAATACTCAATCCTCAATCCTCAATCCTCAGGCATCAGTACTCAATCTTCAATACTCAATCCTCAATCCTCAATCCTCAATCCTCAATCCTCAACCCTCAACCCTCAATCCTCATTACTCAAACCTCAATCCTCAACCCTCAGTTCTCATACTCAATTCTCAATTCTCAATCCTCAATTCTCAATCCTCAATCTTCAATTCTCAATAATCAATCTCCAATTCTAGATCCTCAATCCCCAATCTTCAATCCTTAATCCTCAATCTTCAATCCCCAATCCCCAGTACTTAATCTTCAATCCTCAATGCTCAAACCTCAATGCTCAACCCTCAGTCCTCATCCTCAATTCTCAATTCTCAATCCTCAATCCTCAATCCTCAATCTTCAATCCTCAATAATGAATATCCGATCCTAGACCCTCAATCCCCAATCTTCAATCGTTAATCCTCAATCTTCAATCGTCAATCCCCAGTCATCAATCTTCAATCCTCAATGCTCAATCCTCAATCCTCAATCCTCAGTCCTCAATCCCCAATCCTCAATCCTCAAACCTCAATACCCAACCGTCAGTCCTCGTCCTCAATCCTCAAACCTCAATCCTCAATCCTCAATATTCAATCATCAATACTCAATCTTCAATCCTCAATCCTCAAACCTCAATCCTCAATCCTCATTCTTCAATCCTAAATACCCAATCCTCAATCTTCAATCCTCAATCCTCAATCCTCAATTCTCAATCCTCAATCCTTAATCCTCAGACCTCAAACATCAATCTTCAACCCTCAGTCCTCGTCCTCAATACACAACCCTCAATTCTCAGTCCTCAATATTCAATCATCAATATTCAATCTTCAATCCTCAATCCTCAATCCTCAATCCTCAATCCTCAATCCTCAGTCTTCAACCCTGAATCCTCAATCCTCAATACTCAATCCTGAATCTTCAATCCTCAATACTCAATCTTCAATCCTCAATCCTCAATCGTCAATCCTCAATCCTCAATCTTCAATCCTCAACACTCAATCTTCAATCCTCAATCCTCAATCCTCAATCCTCAATCCTCATTCTTCAATCCTCAATACCCAATCCTCAACCTTCAATCCTCAATCCTCAATCCTCAATCCTAATTCCTCAATCCTCATTCTTCAACCCTCAATACACAATCCTCAATTTCAATCCTCAATCCTCAAACCTCATTTCTCAATCCTCAATCCTCAAGCCTCAGCCCTCATCCTCCATCCTCAATCCTCAATCCTCCTTCCTCAATCTTCAATCCTCAATTCTCAATCTCCAATCCTCGATCCTCAATCATCAATCCTCAATCCTCAATCCTCAGGCATCAATACTCAATCTTCAATACTCAATCCTCAATCCTCAATCCTCAATCCCCAATACTCAATCCTCAATCGTCAATCCTCAATCCCGAATCCTCAATCTTCAATCCTCAACCTCAATCCTCAATCCTCAATCCTCAATCCTCAATCTTCAATCATCAATATTCAATCTTCAATCCTCAATCCTCAATCCTCAATCCTCAATCCTCAGGCATCAGTACTCAATCTTCAATACTCAATCCTCAATCCTCAATCCTCAATTCTCAATCCTCAACCCTCAATCCTCATTCCTCAAACCTCAATCCTCAACCCTCAGTTCTCATACTCAATTCTCAATTCTCAATCCTCAATTCTCAATCCTCAATCTTCAATCCTCAATAATCAATCTCCAATTCTAGATCCTCAATCCCCAATCTTCAATCCTTAATCCTCAATCTTCAATCCCCAATCCCCAGTACTTAATCTTCAATCCTCAATGCTCAAACCTCAATACTCAACCCTCAGTCCTCATCCTCAATTCTCAATTCTCAATCCTCAATCCTCAATCCTCAATCTTGAAATCCTCAATAATCAATATCCGATCCTAGATCCTCAATCCCCAATCTTCAATCGTTAATCCTCAATCATCAATCGTCAATCCCCAGTCATCAATCTTCAATCCTCAATGCTCAATCCTCAATCCTCAATCCTCAGTCCTCAATCCCCAATCCTCAATCCTCAAACCTCAATACCCAACCGTCAGTCCTCGTCCTCAATCCTCAAACCTCAATCCTCAATTCTCAATATTCAATCATCAATACTCAATCTTCAATCCTCAATCGTCAAACCTCAATCCTCAATCCTCATTCTTCAATCCTAAATACCCAATCCTCAATCTTCAATCCTCAATCCTCAATCCTCAATTCTCAATCCTCAATCCTTAATCCTCAGACCTCAAACATCAATCTTCAACCCTCAGTCCTCGTCCTCAATCCACAACCCTCAATCCTCAGTCCTCAATATTCAATCATCAATATTCAATCTTCAATCCTCAATCCTCAATCCTCAATCCTCAATCCTCAATCCTCAGTCTTCAACCCTGTATCCTCAATCCTCAATACTCAATCCTGAATCTTCAATCCTCAATACTCAATCTTCAATCCACAATCCTCAATCCTCAATCCTCAATCCTCAATCTTCAATCCTCAACACTCAATCTTCAATCCTCAATCCTCAATCCTCAATCCTCAATCCTCATTCTTCAATCCTCAATACCCAATCCTCAACCTTCAATCCTCAATCCTCAATCCTCAATCCTAATTCCTCAATCCTCATTCTTCAACCCTCAATACACAATCCTCAATTTCAATCCTCAATCCTCAAACCTCATTTCTCAATCCTCAATTCTCAAACCTCAATCTTCAATCCTGAATATTCAATGATCAATACTCAATCTTCAATCCTCAATGCTCTATCCTCAATCCTCAACCCTCAGCCCTTATCCTCCATCCTCAATCCTCAATCCTCAATCTTCAATCCTCAATTCTCAATCTTCAATCCTCGATCCTCAATCTTCAATCCTCGATCCTGAATCATCAATACTCAATCCTCAATCCTCAGGCATCAATACTCAAGACACAACCCTCAGCCATCAATCCTCAATACTCAACCATCAATCCTCAATACTCAACCATCAATCCTCAATTCTCAATACTCAATAGAATATTCTGAATACTCATGGTTCAATACTCAATCCTCAATATTCAATAATCAAATCTCAATCCTCCACCTTAAATCCTCAATACTCAATTTCAATCCTCAATCCTCAGTTCTCAATCCCCAATACTCAATCCTCAATCGCCAATCCTCAATCCCCAATCGTCAATCTTCAATCCTCAACCTCAATCCTCAATCCTCAATCCTCAATCCTCAATCTTCAATCATCAATATTCAATCTTCAATCCTCAATCCTCAATCCTCAACCCTCAATCCTCAATCCTCAGGCATCAATACTAAATCTTCAATACTCAATCCTCAATCATCAATCCTCAATCCCCAATACTCAATCCTCAATCGTCAATCCTCAATCCCGAATCCTCAATCTTCAATCCTCAACCGCAATCCTCAATCCTCAATCCTCAATCCTCAATCTTCAATCATCAATATTCAATCTTCAATCCTCAATCCTCAATCCTCAATCCTCAATCCTCAATCCTCAGGCATCAGTACTCAATCTTCAATACTCAATCCTCAATCCTCAATCCTCAATCCTCAATCCTCAACCCTCAATCCTCATTCCTCAAACCTCAATCCTCAACCCTCAGTTCTCATACTCAATTCTCAATTCTCAATCCTCAATTCTCAATCCTCAATCTTCAATCCTCAATAATCAATCTCCAATTCTAGATCCTCAATCCCCAATCTTCAATCCTTAATCCTCAATCTTCAATCCCCAATCCCCAGTACTTAATCTTCAATCCTCAATGCTCAAACCTCAATGCTCAACCCTCAGTCCTCATCCTCAATTCTCAATTCTCAATCCTCAATCCTCAATCCTCAATCTTCAATCCTCAATAATCAATATCCGATCCTAGATCCTCAATCCCCAATCTTCAATCGTTAATCCTCAATCATCAATCGTCAATCCCCAGTCATCAATCTTCAATCCTCAATGCTCAATCCTCAATCCTCAATCCTCAGTCCTCAATCCCCAGTGCTCAATCCTCAAACCACAATACCCAACCGTCAGTCCTCGTCCTCAATCCTCGAACCTCAATCCTCAATTCTCAATATTCAATCATCAATACTCAATCTTCAATCCTCAATCCTCAAACCTCAATCCTCAATCCTCATTCTTCAATCCTAAATACCCAATCCTCAATCTTCAATCCTCAATCCTCAATCCTCAATTCTCAATCCTCAATCCTTAATCCTCAGACCTCAAACATCAATCTTCAACCCTCAGTCCTCGTCCTCAATCCACAACCCTCAATCCTCAGTCCTCAATATTCAATCATCAATATTCAATCTTCAATCCTCAATCCTCAATCCTCAATCCTCAATCCTCAATCCTCAGTCTTCAACCCTGAATCCTCAATCCTCAATACACAATCCTGAATCTTCAATCCTCAATACTCAATCTTCAATCCTCAATCCTCAATCCTCAATCCTCAATCCTGAATCTTCAATCCTCAACACTCAATCTTCAATCCTCAATCCTCAATACTCAATCCTCAATCCTCATTCTTCAATCCTCAATACCCAATCCTCAACCTTCAATCCTCAATCCTCAATCCTCAATCCTAATTCCTCAATCCTCATTCTTCAACCCTCAATACACAATCCTCAATTACAATCCTCAATCCTGAAACCTCATTTCTCAATCCTCAATCCTCAAACCTCAATCTTCAATCCTGAATATTCAATCATCAATACTCAATCTTCAATCCTCAATGCTCTATCCTCAATCCTCAATCCTCAATCCTCAATATTCAAGACACAACCCTCAGCCATCAATCCTCAATACTCAACCATCAATCCTCAATTCTCAATACTCAATAGAATATTCTGAATACTCATGGTTCAATACTCAATCCACAATATTCAATAATCAAATCTCAATCCTCAATCTTCAATTCTCAATACTCAATTTCAATCCTCAATCCTCAGTTCTCAATCCCCAATACTCAATCCTCAATCGTCAATCCTCAATCCCCAATCCTCAATCTTCAATCCTCAACCTCAATCCTCAATCCTGAATCCTCAATACTCAATCTTCAATCATCAATATTAAATCTTCAATCCTCAATCCTCAATCCTCAATCCTGAATCCTCAATCCTCAATCTTCAATCCTCAATCCTCAATCCTCAATCCTCAATCCTCAATCCTCAATCTTCAATCCTCAATACTCAATCTTCAATCCCCAATCCTCAATTCTCAATCCTCAATCCTCAATGTTCAATCCTCAATACTCAATCTTCAATCCTCAATCCTGAATCCTCAATCCTCAATCCTCATTCTTCAATCCTCAATACCCAATCCTCAATCTTCAATCCTCAATCCTCAACTCTCAATCCTCAATCCTCAATCCTCAGACCTCACACATCAATACTCAACCCTCAGTCCTCGTCCTCAATCCACAACCCTCAATCCTCAATCCTCAATCATCAATCATCAATATTCAATCTTCAGTCCTCAATCCTCAATCCTCAATCCTCAATCCTCAATCCTCAATCCTCAATCCTCAATCCTCAATGTTCAATCCGAAATACCCAATCCTCAATCTTCAATCCTCAATCCTCAATCCTCAATCCTCAACCCTCAATACTCAATCCTCAATTTTCACTCCTGAAACTTCAATGCTGAATCCACAATCCTCAATCTTCAATCCTCAATCATCAGTCCTCTATCCTCAATCCTCAATCCTCAATCCTCAATATTCAAGGCACAACCCTCAGCCACCAATCCTCAATACTCAAGCATCAATCCTCAATTCCCAACACTCAATGGAATATTCTGAATACTCATGGTTCAATACTCAATCCACAATATTCAATAATCAAATCTCTATCCTCAATCTTCAGTCCTCAATACTCAACTTCAATCCTCAATCCTCAATTCTCAATCCCCAATACTCAATCCTCAATCGTCAATCCTCAATCCCCAATCCTCAATCTTCAATCCTCAACCTCAATCCTCAATCCTCAATCCTCAATCCTCAATAATCAATCCTCAATACTCAATCTTCAATCCTCAATCCTCAATCCTCAGTCCTCAATCCTCAATCCTCAATCCTCAATCCTCAATCCTCAATCCTCAATCCTCAATACTCAATCTGCAATCGTCAATCCTCAATCCCCAATCCTCAATCTTCATTCTTCAATCCTCAATACCCAATCTTCAATCCTCAACCCTCAATCCTCAATCCTCAATTCTCAATCCTCAATCCTCAATCCTCAGACCTCACACATCAAAACTCAACCCTCAGTCCTCGTCCTCAATCCACAACCCTCAATCCTCAATCCTCAATCATCAATCATCAATATTCAATCTTCAGTCCTCAATTCTCAATCCTCAATCCTCAATGTTCAATCCTCAATACTCAATCTTCAATCCTCAATCCTCAATCCTCAATCCTCAATCCTCATTCTTCAATCCTCAACACCCAATCCTCAATCGTCAATCCTCAACCTCAATCCTCAATTCTCAATCCTCAATCCTCAATGTTCAATCCTCAATACTCAATCTTCAATCCCCAATCCTCAACCCTCAATCCTCAATCCTCATTCTTCAATCCTCAACACCCAATCCTCAATCTTCAATCCTCAACCTCAATCCTCAATACTCAATCCTCAATCCTCAATCCTCAATACTCAATCTGCAATCGTCAACCCTCAATCCTCAATCCTCAATCCTCAAACTTCAATCCTCAATACCCACTCCTCAATCTTCAATCCTCAATCCTCAATCCTCAATCCTCAATCCTCAATCCTCAATCCTCAATCCCCAGTCCTCAATCCACAATCCTCAATCCTCAAACCTCTATCCTCAACCGTCAGTCCTCGTCCTCAATCCTCAAACCTCAATCCTCAATCCTCAATATTCAATCATCAATACTCAATCTCCTATCCTCAATGCTCTATCCTCAATCCTCAATCCTCAATCCTCAATATTCAAGACACAACCCTCAGCCATCAATCCTCAATACTCAACCATCAATCCTCAATTCTCAATACTCAATAGAATATTCCGAATACTCATGGTTCAATACTCAATCCACAATATTCAATAAACAAATCTCAATCCTCAATCCTCATTCTTCAAATCTCAATGCCCAATTCTCAATCTTCAATCCTCAATCCTCAATCCTCAATTCTCGACCCTCAATCCTTATCCCTCAGACCTCAAACATCAATATTCAACCCTCAGTTCTCGTCCTCAATCCACAACCCTCAATCCTCAGTCCTCAATATTCAATCATCAATATTCAATCTTCAATCCTCAATACTCAATCCTCAATCCACAATTCTGAATCCTCAATCTTCAATCCTCAATCCTCAATCCTCAATACTCAATCCTCAAACTTCAATCCTCAATACCCACTCCTCAATCTTCAATCCTCAATCCTCAATCCTCAATCCTCAATCCTAATTCCTCAATCCTCATTCTTCAATCATCAATACCAAATCCTCAATTTCAATCCTCAATCCTCAATACTCAATTCTCCATCCTCAATCCTCAGTCCTCAGTCCTCAGTCCTCAGTCCTCAAACCGTAATCCTCAACCCTCAGCCCTCATTCTCCATCCTCAATCCTCAATCCTCAATTCTCAATCTTCAATCCTCAATTCTCAATCTTCAATCCTCGATCCTGAATCATCAATACTCAATCCTCAATCCTCAGGCATCAATACTCAATCAGCAATACTCAATCCTCAACCGTCAGTCCTCATTCTCCATCCTCAATCCTCAATCCTCAATCCTCAATCTTCAATCCCCAATACTCAATCTTCAATCCTCAATCCTCAATCCTCAATCCTCAATCCTCAATCCTCAGGCATCAGTACTCAATCTTCAATACTCAATCCTCAATCCTCAATCCTCAATCCTCAATCCTCAACCCTCAATCCTCATTCCTCAAACCTCAATCCTCAACCCTCAGTTCTCATACTCAATTCTCAATTCTCAATCCTCAATTCTCAATCCTCAATCTTCAATCCTCAATAATCAATCTCCAATTCTAGATCCTCAATCCACAATCTTCAATCCTTAATCCTCAATCTTCAATCCCCAATCCCCAGTACTCAATCTTCAATCCTCAATGCTCAATAGAAAATCCTGTATTCTCAGGATTCTATACTCAAACATCAATTCTCAACCCTCAGACCTCATTCTCAATCTTCAATCCTCAGACCTCAATCCTCAATATTCAATCCTCAATACTCAATCTTCAATCCTCAACCCTCAATTCTCAATCCTCAATCCTCAATCCTCAGTCATATATCCTCAATCTTGAATACTCAATCGTCAATCCCCAGTCCTCAATCCTCATACCTCAATCCTCGTTCCTCAAACCTCAATCCTCAACCCTCAGTCCACATCCTCAATTCTCAATTCTCAATCCCCAATCCTCAATCTTCAATCCCCAATAATCAATCTCCAATACTAGATCCTCAATCCCCAATCCTCAATCCTTAATCCCCAACCTTCAATCCTCAATCGCCAGTCCTCAATCTTCAATGCCCTATGCCCAATCCTCAATCCTCAAGCCTCAGTCCTCAATCCTCAATCCTCAATCCTCTATCCTCAATCCTCAATCCTCAATCTTCAATCCTCAACACTCAATCTTCAATCCTCAATCCTCAATCCTCAATCCTCAATCCTCATTCTTCAATCCTCAATACCCAATCCTCAATCTTCAATCCTCAATCCTCAATCCTCAATCCTAATTCCTCAATCCTCATTGTTCAATCCTCAATACCCAATCCTCAATTTCAATCCTCAATCCTCAAACCTCATTTCTCAATCCTCAATCCTCAACCCTCAGCCCTTATCCTCCATCCTCAATCCTCAATCCTCAATCTTCAATCCTCAATTCTCAATCTTCAATCCTCGATCCTCAATCTTCAATCCTCGATCCTGAATCATCAATACTCAATCCTCAATCCTCAGGCATCAATACTCAATCTTCAATACTCAATCCTCAATCCTCAATCCTCAATCCTGAATCCTCAATCCTCAACCCTCAATCCTCATGCCTCAAACCTCAATCCTCAACCCTCAGTCCTCATCCTCAATTCTCAATTCTCAATCCTCAATCCTCAATCCTCAATCTTCAATCCTCAATCCTCAAACCTCAATCCTCAACCGTCAGTCCTCGTCCTCAATCCTCAAACCTCAATCCTCAATCCTCAATATTCAATCTTCAATACTCAATCCTCAATCCTCAATCCTCAATCCTCAATCCTCAACCCTCAATCCTCATTCCTCAAACCTCAATCCTCAACCCTCAGTTCTCATACTCAATTCTCAATTCTCAATCCTCAATTCTCAATCCTCAATCTTCAATCCTCAATAATCAATCTCCAATTCTAGATCCTCAATCCCCAATCTTCAATCCTTAATCCTCAATCTTCAATCGACAATCCCCAGTACTTAATCTTCAATCCTCAATGCTCAAACCTCAATGCTCAACCCTCAGTCCTCATCCTCAATTCTCAATTCTCAATCCTCAATCCTCAATCCTCAATCTTCAATCCTCAATAATCAATATCCGATCCTAGATCCTCAATCCCCAATCTTCAATCGTTAATCCTCAATCTTCAATCGTCAATCCCCAGTCATCAATCTTCAATCCTCAATGCTCAATCCTCAATCCTCAATCCTCAGTCCTCAATCCCCAATCCTCAATCCTCAAACCTCAATACCCAACCGTCAGTCTTCGTCCTCAATCCTCAAACCTCAATCCTCAATCCTCAGTATTCAATCATCAATACTCAATCTTCAATCCTCAATCCTCAAACCTCAATCCTCAATCCTCATTCTTCAATCCTAAATACCCAATCCTCAATCATCAATCCTCAATCCTCAATCCTCAATTCTCAATCCTCAATCCTTTATCCTCAGACCTCAAACATCAATCTTCAACCCTCAGTCCTCGTCCTCAATCCACAACCCTCAATCCTCAGTCCTCAATATTCAATCATCAATATTCAATCTTCAATCCTCAATCCTCAGTCCTCAATCCTCAATCCTCAGTCTTCAACCCTGAATCCTCAATCCTCAATACTCAATCCTGAAACTTCAATCCTCAATACTCAATCTTCAATCCTCAATCCTCAATCCTCAATCCTCAATCCTCAATCTTCAATCCTCAACACTCAATCTTCAATCCTCAATCCTCAATCCTCAATCCTCAATCCTCATTCTTCAATCCTCAATACCCAATCCTCAACCTTCAATCCTCAATCCTCAATCCTCAATCCTAATTCCTCAATCCTCATTCTTCAACCCTCAATACACAATCCTCAATTTCAATCCTCAATCCTCAAACCTCATTTCTCAATCCTCAATCCTCAAGCCTCAGCCCTCATCCTCCATCCTCAATCCTCAATCCTCCATCCTCAATCTTCAATCCTCAATCCTCAATCTTCAATCCTCGATCCTCAATCATCAATCCTCAATCCTCAATCCTCAGGCATCAATACTCAATCTTCAATGCTCAATCCTCAATCCTCAATTCTCAATCCTCATTCCCCAACCCTCAATCCTCATTCCTCAAACCTCAATCCTCAACCCTCAGTCCTCATACTCATTCTCAATTCTCAACCTTCAATCCTCAATCCTCAATCTTCAATCCTCAATAATCAATCTCCAATCCTCAATCCTCAATCCTCGATCCTCAATCCTCAGGCATCAATACTCAATCTTCAATACTCAATCCTCAATCCTCAATTCTCAATCCTCAATCCTCAACCCTCAATCCTCATGCCTCAAACCTCAATCCTCAACCCTCAGTCCTCATCCTCAATTCTCAATTCTCAATCCTCGATCCTCAATCCTCAATCTTCAATCCTCAATAATCAATCTCCAATCCTAGATCCTCAACCCCAATCTTCAATCTTTAATACTCAATCTTCAATCCTCAATCCCCAGTCATCAACCTTCAATCCTCAATGCTCAATCCTCAATCCTCTATCCTCAATCGTCAACCGTCAGTCCTCGTCCTCAATCCTCAAACCTCAATCCTCAATCCTCAATATTCAATCATCAATACTCAATCTTCAATCCTCAGTGCTCTATCCTCAATCCTCAAACCTCAATCCTCAATATTCAAGACACAACTCTCAGCCATCAATCCTCAATACTCAACCATCAATCCTCAATTCTCAATACTCAATAGAATATTCTGAATACTCATGGTTCAATACTCAATCCACAATATTCAATAATCAAATCTCAATCCTCAATCCTCAATCCTCAGACCTCAATTCTCAATCCTCAATCCTCAATCCTCAATCCTCATTCTTCAATCCTCAACACCCAATCCTCAATCGTCAATCCTCAACCTCAATCCACAATTCTCAATCCTCAATCCTCAATGTTCAATCCTCAATACTCAATCTTCAATCCCCAATCCTCAATCCTCAATCCTCAATCCTCATTCTTCAATCCTCAACACCCAATCCTCAATCTTCAATCCTCAACCTCAATCCTCAATACTCAATCCTCAATCCTCAATACTCAATCTGCAATCGTCAATCCTCAATCCTCAATCCTCAATCCTCAAACTTCAATCCTCAATCCCCAGTCATCAATCTTCAATCCTCAATGGTCAATCCTCAATCCTCAATCCTCAGTCCTCAATCCCCAATCCTCAATCCTCAAACCTCAATCCTCAATCCTCAATATTCAATCATCAATACTCAATCTTCAATCCTCAATCCTCAATCCTCAATCCTCAATCCTCAATCCTCAATCCTCAATCCTCAATCCTCAATCCTCAGTCCTCAATCCTCAATCCTCAATCCACAATCCTCAACCTTCAATACTCAATAATCAATCTCCAATCCTAGATCCTCAATCCTCAATCCTGAATCCTCAATCCTCAATCCTCATTCTTCAATCCTCAATACCTAATCCTCAATCTTCAATCCTCAAACATCAATCCTCAATTCTCAATCCTCAGTCGTCAGTCCTCAGCCGTCAAACCTCAATCCCCGACCCTTAGCACTCATCCTCAATCCTCAGTCCTCAATCCTCAATCCCCAAACCTAAATCCTCTACCGCCAGTCCTCGTCCTCAATCCTCAAACCTCAATCCTCAATCCTCAATATTTAATCATCAATACTCAATCTTCTATCCTCAATCCTCAATCCTCAATCCTCAATCCTCAATCCTCAATCCTCTATATTCAATCATCAATACTCAACCTTCAATCCTCAATCTTCAATCCTCAATACTCAATCTTCAATCCTCAATCCTCAATCCTCAATCCTCAATCCTCAATCCTCAATTCTCAGGCATCAATACTCAATCTACAATATTCAATCCTCAATCCTTAATACTCAATCCACAATCCTCAACCTACAATACTCAATACTCAATCTTCAATCCTCAATCCTCAAACCTCAATCCTCAATACTCAGTCCTCAATCCTCAATATTCAATCCTCAATACTCAATCTTCAATCATCAATCCTCAATCCTCAATTCTCAGTCGTCAATCCTCAGTCATCAATCCTCAATCTTCAATACTCAATCGTCAATCCTTAGTCCTCAATCCTCAATCCTCAATCCTCGTTCCTCAAACCTCAATCCTCAACCCTCAGTCTTCATCCTCAATTCTCAATTCTCAATCCTCAGTCCTCAATCCCCAATCCTCAATCATCAATCCTCAATCCTCAATCCTCACTACTCAGTACACAATCCTCTATCCTCAATCTTCAATTCTCAATACTCAATCTTAAATCCTCATTCCTCAATCCTCAATCCTCAATCCTCAATCTTCAATCCTCAATACTCAATCTGCAATCCTCAATCCTCAATCCTCAATCCTCAATCCTCAACCATCAATCCTCATTCCTCAAACCTCAATCCTCAACCCTCAGTCCTCATCGTCAATTCTCAATTCTCAATCCTCAATCCTCAATCCACAATCTTCAATCCTCAATAATCAATATCCGATCCTAGATCCTCAATACCCAATCTTCAATCGTTAATACTCAATCTTCAAACCTCAATGCTCAATCCTCAATCCTCAATCCTCAGTCCTCAATCCCCAATCCTCAATCATCAAACCTCAATCCTCAACGGTCAGTCCTCGTCCTCAATCCTCAAACCTCAATCCTCAATACTCAATATTCGATCATCAATACTCAATCATCAATCCTCAATCCTCAAACCTCAATCCTCAATCCTCAATCCTCAATCCCCAATCCCCATTCCTCAAACCTCAATCCTCAACCCTCAGTCCTCATCCTCAATTCTCAATTCTCAATCCTCAATCCTCAATCCTCAATCTTCAATCCTCAATAATCAATCTCCGATCCTATGTCCTCAATCCCCAAGCTTCAATCGTTAATCGTCAATCTTCAGTCCTCAATCCCCAGTCATCAATCTTCAATCCTCAATGGTCAATCCTCAATCCTCAATCCTCAGTCCTCAATCCCCAATCCTCAATCCTCAAACCTCAATACTCAACCGTCAGTCCTCGTCCTCAATCCTCAAACCTCAATCCTCAATCCACAATATTCAATCATCAATACTCAATCTTCAATCCTCAATCCTCAAACCACAATCCTCAATCCTCATTCTTCAATCCTAAATACCCAATCTTCAATTTCCAATCCTCAACCCTCAATCCTCAATTCTCAATCCTCAATCCCTAATCCTCAGACCTCAAACATCAATATTCAACCCTCAGTCCTCGTCCTCAATCCACAACCCTCAATCCTCAGTCCTCAATATTCAATCATCAATATTCAATCTTCAATCCTCAATCCTCAATCCTCAATCCTCAATCCTCAATCCTCAATCCTCAATCTTCAACCCTGAATCCTCAATCCTCAATACTCAGTCCTCAATCTTCAATCCTCAATTCTCAATCTTCGATCCTCAATCCTCAATCCTCAATCCTCAATCCTCAATCCTCAATATTCAATCATCAATACTCAATCATCAATCCTCAATCCTCAAACCTCAATCCTCAATACCCAATAGTCAACCTTCAATCCTCAATCCTCAGTCCTCAACCCTCAATCCTCACTCCTCATTCTTCAATCCTCAATACCCAGTCCTCAATCTTCAATCCTCAATCCTCAATCCTCAATCCTCAATCCTCAATTCTCAATCGTCAATCCTCAGTCCTCTGTCCTCAAACCTCAATCCTCAACCCTCAGCCCTCATCCTCCATCTTCAATCCTCTATCCTCAATCCTCAATCTTCAATCCTCAATACTCAATCTTCAATACTCAATCCTCAATCCTCAATCCTCATTCTTCAATCCTCAATATCCAATCCTCAATCTTCAATCCTCAATCCTCAATCCTCAATTCTCAATCCTCAATCCTCGATCCCCAGACCTCAAACATCAATACTCAACCCTCAGTCCTCGTCCTCAATCCACAACCCTCAATCCTCAATCCTCAATCTTCAATCATAAATATTCAATCTTCAGTCCTCAATCCTCAATCCTCAATCCTCAATCCTCAACCCTCAATGTTCAATCCGCAATGCCCAATCCTCAATCTTCAATCCTCAATCCTCAATCCTCAATCCTCAGTTCTGAATCTTCAATCCTCAATCCTCAATCCTCAATCCTCAATTCTCAATACTCAGTCCTCAATTCTCAGTCCTCAAACCTCAATCCTGAATCCACAATCCTGAATCCTCAATCTTCAGACCTCAGTCCTCAACAATCAGTCGTCAATTCTCAGTCCTCAATAGAATATCATCAATATACACATTTCAATACTCAATACTCAATCTGCAATCTTCAAATCTCTATCCACAAACATCAATTCTCATCACTCAACCCTCAACACTCAGTCCCCAATCCTCAATCTTCAATCCTCAATCCTCAAACCTCAATTCTCAATCCTCAATCCTCAGTCCTCAGACCTCAAACCTCAATCCTCAACTCTCAGCCCTCATCCTCTATCCTCAATCCTCAATCTTCAATCCTCAATCCTCAATCCGCAAGCCTCAATCCTCAATCCTCAATCCTCAGTCCTCAAACAACAATCCTCAACACTCAATTCTCAATCCTCAATGTTCAATCCTCAATCCTCAATCCTCAATCCCCAATCCACAATCCTCAGGCATTAATACGCGATCTTCAATACTCAATCCTCAATCCTCAATCCTCAATCCTCAATCCTCAAACCTCAATCCCCATTCCTCAAACCTCAATCCTCAACCCTCAGTCCCCATCCTCAATTCTCAATTCTCAATCCTCAATCCTCAATCCTCAATCTTCAATCCTCAATAATCAATCTCCAATCCTAGATCCTCAACCCCAATCTTCAATCCTTAATACTCAATCTTCAATCCTCAATCCCCAGTCATCAATCTTCAATCCTCAATGCTCAATCCTCAATCCTCAATCCTCAGTCCTCAATCCACAATCCTCAATCCTCAAACCTCAATCCTCAACCGTCAGTCCTCGTCCTCAATCCTCAAACCTCAATCCTCAATCCTCAATATTTAATCATCAATACTCAATCTTCAATCCTCAATGCTCTATCCTCAATCCTCAATCCTCAATCCTCAATATTCAAGACACAACCCGCAGCCATCAATCCTCAATACTCAACCATCAATCCTCAATTCTCAATACTCAATAGAATATTCTGAATACTCATGGTTCAATACTCAATCCTCAATATTCAATAATCAAATCTCAATCCTCAATCTTCAATCCTCAATACTCAATTTCAATCCTCAATCCTCAGTTCTCAATCCCCAATACTCAATGCTCAATCGTCAATCCTCAATCCCCAATCCTCAATCTTCAATCCTCAACCTCAATCCTGAATCCTCAATCCTCAATCCTCAATCTTCAATCATCAATATTCAATCTTCAATCCTCAATCCTCAATCCTCAATCCTCAATCCTCAATCCTCAATCTTCAATCCTCAATCCTCAATCATCAATCCTCAATCCTCAATCTTCAATCCTCAATACTTAATCTTCAATCCCCAATCCTCAATCCTCAATCCTAATTCCTCAATCCTCAATCCTCAATCCTCAATCCTCAATCCGCAATATTCAATCCTCAATACTCAATTTTCAATCATCAATCCTCAATCCTCAATTCTCAGTCGTCAAACCTCAGTCATCAATCCTCAATCTTCAATACTCAATCGTCAATCCTTAGTCCTCAATCCTCAATCCTCATTCCGCGTTCCTCAAACCTCAATCCTCAACCCTCAGTCTTCATCCTCAATCCTCAAACCTCAATCCTCAATCCTCAATATTCAATCATCAATGCTCAATCTTCAGTCCTCAATCCTCAAACCTCAATCCTCAATCCTCATTCTTCAATCCTAAATACCCAATCCTCAATCTTCAATCCTCAATCCTCAATCCTCAATTCTCAATCCTCAATCCTTAATCCTCAGACCTCAAACATCAATATTCAACCCTCAGTCCTCGTCCTCAATCCGCAACCCTCAATCCTCAGTCCTCAATAATCAATCATCAATATTCGATCTTCAATCCTCAATCCTCAATCCTCAATCCTCAATCCTCAATCCTCAATCCTCAATCTTCAACCCTGAATCCTCAATCCTCAATACTCAATCCTCAATCTTCAATCCTCAATACTCAATCTTCAATCCTCAAACCTCAATATTCAATCCTCAATACTCAATCTTCAATCATCATCCTCAATCCTCAATTCTCAGTCGTCAATCCTCAGTCAACAATCCTCAATCTTCAAAACTCAATCGTCAATCCTTAGTCCTCAATCCTCAATCCTCAATCCTCGTTCCTCAAACATCAATCCTCAGCCCTCAGTCTTCATCCACAATCCTCAAACCTCAATCCTCAATCCTCAATATTCAATCATCAATACTCAATCTTCAATCCTCAATCCTCAAACCTCAATCCTCAATACCCAATCCTCAATCTTCAATCCTCAATCCTCAGTCCTCATTCTTCAATCCTCAATACCCAATCCTCAATCTTCAATCATCAATCCTCAATCCTCAATTCTCAATCCTCAGTCGTCAGTCCTCAGCCGTCAAACCTCAATCCCCGACCCTTAGCACTCATCCTCAATCCTCAGTCCTCAATCCTCAATCCCCAAACCTAAATCCTCTACCGCCAGTCCTCGTCCTCAATCCTCAAACCTCAATCCTCAATCCTCAATATTTAATCATCAATACTCAATCTTCTATCCTCAATCCTCAATCCTCAATCCTCAATCCTCAATCCTCAATCCTCTATATTCAATCATCAATACTCAACCTTCAATCCTCAATCTTCAATCCTCAATACTCAATCTTCAATCCTCAATCCTCAATCCTCAATCCTCAATCCTCAATCCTCAATTCTCAGGCATCAATACTCAATCTACAATATTCAATCCTCAATCCTTAATACTCAATCCACAATCCTCAACCTACAATACTCAATACTCAATCTTCAATCCTCAATCCTCAAACCTCAATCCTCAATACTCAGTCCTCAATCCTCAATATTCAATCCTCAATACTCAATCTTCAATCATCAATCCTCAATCCTCAATTCTCAGTCGTCAATCCTCAGTCATCAATCCTCAATCTTCAATACTCAATCGTCAATCCTTAGTCCTCAATCCTCAATCCTCAATCCTCGTTCCTCAAACCTCAATCCTCAACCCTCAGTCTTCATCCTCAATTCTCAATTCTCAATCCTCAGTCCTCAATCCCCAATCCTCAATCATCAATCCTCAATCCTCAATCCTCACTACTCAGTACACAATCCTCTATCCTCAATCTTCAATTCTCAATACTCAATCTTAAATCCTCATTCCTCAATCCTCAATCCTCAATCCTCAATCTTCAATCCTCAATACTCAATCTGCAATCCTCAATCCTCAATCCTCAATCCTCAATCCTCAACCATCAATCCTCATTCCTCAAACCTCAATCCTCAACCCTCAGTCCTCATCGTCAATTCTCAATTCTCAATCCTCAATCCTCAATCCACAATCTTCAATCCTCAATAATCAATATCCGATCCTAGATCCTCAATACCCAATCTTCAATCGTTAATACTCAATCTTCAAACCTCAATGCTCAATCCTCAATCCTCAATCCTCAGTCCTCAATCCCCAATCCTCAATCATCAAACCTCAATCCTCAACGGTCAGTCCTCGTCCTCAATCCTCAAACCTCAATCCTCAATACTCAATATTCGATCATCAATACTCAATCATCAATCCTCAATCCTCAAACCTCAATCCTCAATCCTCAATCCTCAATCCCCAATCCCCATTCCTCAAACCTCAATCCTCAACCCTCAGTCCTCATCCTCAATTCTCAATTCTCAATCCTCAATCCTCAATCCTCAATCTTCAATCCTCAATAATCAATCTCCGATCCTATGTCCTCAATCCCCAAGCTTCAATCGTTAATCCTCAATCTTCAGTCCTCAATCCCCAGTCATCAATCTTCAATCCTCAATGGTCAATCCTCAATCCTCAATCCTCAGTCCTCAATCCCCAATCCTCAATCCTCAAACCTCAATACTCAACCGTCAGTCCTCGTCCTCAATCCTCAAACCTCAATCCTCAATCCACAATATTCAATCATCAATACTCAATCTTCAATCCTCAATCCTCAAACCACAATCCTCAATCCTCATTCTTCAATCCTAAATACCCAATCCTCAATTTCCAATCCTCAACCCTCAATCCTCAATTCTCAATCCTCAATCCCTAATCCTCAGACCTCAAACATCAATATTCAACCCTCAGTCCTCGTCCTCAATCCACAACCCTCAATCCTCAGTCCTCAATATTCAATCATCAATATTCAATCTTCTATCCTCAATCCTCAATCCTCAATCCTCAATCCTCAATCCTCAATCCTCAATCTTCAACCCTGAATCCTCAATCCTCAATACTCAGTCCTCAATCTTCAATCCTCAATTCTCAATCTTCGATCCTCAATCCTCAATCCTCAATCCTCAATCCTCAATCCTCAATATTCAATCATCAATACTCAATCTTCAATCCTCAATCCTCAAACCTCAATCCTCAATACCCAATAGTCAACCTTCAATCCTCAATCCTCAGTCCTCAACCCTCAATCCTCACTCCTCATTCTTCAATCCTCAATACCCAGTCCTCAATCTTCAATCCTCAATCCTCAATCCTCAATTCTCAATCGTCAATCCTCAGTCCTCTGTCCTCAAACCTCAATCCTCAACCCTCAGCCCTCATCCTCCATCTTCAATCCTCTATCCTCAATCCTCAATCTTCAATCCTCAATACTCAATCTTCAATACTCAATCCTCAATCCTCAATCCTCATTCTTCAATCCTCAATATCCAATCCTCAATCTTCAATCCTCAATCCTCAATCCTCAATTCTCAATCCTCAATCCTCGATCCCCAGACCTCAAACATCAATACTCAACCCTCACTCCTCGTCCTCAATCCACAACCCTCAATCCTCAATCCTCAATCTTCAATCATAAATATTCAATCTTCAGTCCTCAATCCTCAATCCTCAATCCTCAATCCTCAATCCTCAATGTTCAATCCGCAATGCCCAATCCTCAATCTTCAATCCTCAATCCTCAATCCTCAATCCTCAGTTCTGAATCTTCAATCCTCAATCCTCAATCCTCAATCCTCAATTCTCAATACTCAGTCCTCAATTCTCAGTCCTCAAACCTCAATCCTCAATCCACAATCCTGAATCCTCAATCTTCAGACCTCAGTCCTCAACAATCAGTCGTCAATTCTCAGTCCTCAATAGAATATCATCAATTCACACATTTCAATACTCAATACTCAATCTGCAATCTTCAAATCTCTATCCACAAACATCAATTCTCATCACTCAACCCTCAACACTCAGTCCCCAATCCTCAATCTTCAATCCTCAATCCTCAAACCTCAATTCTCAATCCTCAATCCTCAGTCCTCAGACCTCAAACCTCAATCCTCAACTCTCAGCCCTCATCCTCTATCCTCAATCCTCAATCTTCAATCCTCAATACTCAATCCGCAAGCCTCAATCCTCAATCCTCAATCCTCAGTCCTCAAACAACAATCCTCAACACTCAATTCTCAATCCTCAATGTTCAATCCTCAATCCTCAATCCTCAATCCCCAATCCACAATCCTCAGGCATTAATACGCGATCTTCAATACTCAATCCTCAATCCTCAATCCTCAATCCTCAATCCTCAAACCTCAATCCCCATTCCTCAAACCTCAATCCTCAACTCTCAGTCCTCATCCTCAGTTCTCAATACTCAATCATCAATCCTCAATTCTCAATCTTCAATCCTCAATAATCAACCTCCAATCCTAGACCCTCAATCCCCAACCTTCAATCCTTAATCCTCAATCTTCAATCCTTAATTCTCAATCGTCAATCTTCAATCCTCAATACTTAATCTTCAATCCTCAATCCTCAATCCTCAATCCTCAATCCTTAATCCTCAATCGTCAATCTTCACTCCTCAATACTCAATCTTCAACCCTCAATCCTCAATCCTCAATCCTCAATCCTCATTCTTCAATACTCAATACCCAATCCTCAATCTTCAATCCTCAATCCTCAATCCTCAATTCTCAATCCTCAATCCTCAGTCCTCTGTCCTCAAACCTCAACCCTCTACCCTCAGCCCTCATCCTCCATCCTCAATCCTCAATCATCAATCCTCAATCTTATATCCTCAATATTCAATCTTCAATCCTCAATGCTCAATCCTCAATCCTCAATCCTCAATCCTCAGTGATCAATACTCAATCTTCAATACTCAATCCTCAATCCTCAATCCTCAATCCTCAATCCTCAATCCTCAATCCTCAATCCTCAATCCTCAATCCCCAATTCCCAAACCTCAATCCTCAACCCTCAGCCCTCATCCTCAATTCTCAATTCTCAATCCTCAATCATCAATCCTCAATCTTCAATCCTCAATCCTGAATCCTCAATCCTCAATCATCAGTACTCAATCCTCAATCCTCAACCCTCAATCCTCAATCCTCAATCTTCAATCCTCAATCCTCAATCCTCAATCTTCAATCCTCAATACTCAATCTGCAACCCTCAATCCTCAAACCTCAATCCTCAATCCTCATTCTTCAATCCTCAATGCCCAATCCTCAATCTTCAATCCTCAATCCTCAATCCTCAATTCTCAATCCTCAATCCTTAATCCTCAATCCTCAATCCTCAATTCTCAATCCTCAATCCTCAGTCCTCTGTCCTCAAACCTCAACCCTCTACCCTCAGCCCTCATCCTCCATCCTCAATCCTCAATCATCAATCCTCAATCTTATATCCTCAATATTCAATCTTCAATCCTCAATGCTCAATCCTCAATCCTCAATCCTCAGTCCTCAATCCTCAGTGATCAATACTCAATCTTCAATACTCAATCCTCAATCCTCAATCCTCAATCCTCAATCCTCAATCCTCAATCTTCAATCCTCAACACTCAATCTTCAATCCTCAATCCTCAATCCTCAATCCTCAATCCTCATTCTTCAATCCTCAATACCCAATCCTCAATCTTCAATCCTGAATCCTCAATCCTCAATCCTCAATCCTCAATCCTCAATCCTCAATCCTCAATCCTCAATCCCCAATTCCCAAACCTCAATCCTCAACCCTCAGCCCTCATCCTCAATTCTCAATTCTCAATCCTCAATACCCAATCCCCAATATCAATCCTCAATCCTCAATCCTCATTTCTCAATCCGCAATCCTCAATCCTCAGCCCTCATCCTCCATCCTCAATCCTCAATCCTCAATCCTCAATCCTCAATCTTCAATCCTCAATTCTCAATATTCAATCCTCGATCCTCAATCATCAATCCTCAATCCTCTATCCTCAGGCATCAATACTCAGTCTTCAATGCTCAATCCTCAATCCTCAATCCTTCATCCTCATTCCCCAACCCTCAATCCTCATTCCTCAAACCTCAATCCTCAACCCTCAGACCTCATACTCAATTCTCAATTCTCAATTCTCAATCCTCAATCCTCAATCCTCAATCTTCAATCCTCAATAATCAATCTCCAATCCTCAATCCTCAATCCTCGATCCTCAATCCTCAGGCATCAATACTCAATCTTCAATACTCAATCCTCAATCCTCAATCCTCAATTCTCAACCCTCAATCCTCATGCCTCAAACCTCAATCCTCAATCCTCAACCCTCAGTCCTCATCCTCAATTCTCAATTCTCAAACCTCAATCCTCAATCCTCTATCTTCATTCCTCAATAATCAATCTCCAATCCTAGATCCTCAATCCCCAATCTTCAATCCTTAATACTCAATCTTCAATCCTCAATCCGGAGTCATCAATCTTCAATCCTCAATGCTCAATCCTCAATCCTCAATCCTCAGTCCTCAATCCACAATCCTCAATCCTCAACCTCAATCCTCAATCCTCAATCCTCAATCTTCAATCATCAATATTCAATCTTCAATCCTCAATCCTCAATCCTCAATCCTCAATCCTCAATCCTCAATCTGCAATCCTCAATCCTCAAACCTCAATCCTCAATCCTCAATCTTCAATCCTCAATACTCAATCTTCAATCCCCAATCCTCAATTCTCAATCCTCAATCCTCATTCCCCAACCCTCAATCCTCATTCCTCAAACCTCAACCCCCAACCCTCAGTCCTCATACTCAATTCTCAATTCTCAATCCTCAATCCTCAATCCTCAATCTTCAATCCTCAATAATCAATCTCCAATCCTCAATCCTCAATCCTCGGTCCTCAATCCTCAGGCATAAATACTCAATCTTCAATACTCAATCCTCAATCCTCAATCCGCAATCCTCAATTCTCAAACCTCAATCCTCAATCCTCAATATTCAATCATCAATACTCAATCTGCAATCCTCAATCCTCTATCCTCAATCCTCAATCCTCAATCCTCAATCCTCAATCCTCAATACTCAATCCTCAATCCTCAATCCTCATTCTTCAATCCTCAATACCCAATCCTCAACCTTCAATTCTCAATCCTCAATCCTCAATCCTAATTCCTCAATCCTCAACCCTCAATCCTCAATCCTCAATCCGCAATATTCAATCCTCAATACTCAATCTTCAATCATCAATCCTCAATCCTCAATTCTCAGTCGTCAATCCTCAGTCATCAATCCTCAATCTTCAATACTCTATCGTCAATCCTTAGTCCTCAATCCTCAATCCTCAATCCTAAATACCCAATCCTCAGTCTTCAATCCTCAATCCTCAATCCTCAATTCTCAATCCTCAATCCTTAATCCTCGGACCTCAAACATCAATATTCAACCCTCAGTCCTCGTCCTCAATCCACAACCCTCAATCCTCAGTCCTCAATATTCAATCATCAATATTCAATCTTCAATCCTCAATCCTCAATCCTCAATCCTCAATCCTCAATCCTCAATCTTCAACCCTGAATCCTCAATCCTCAATACTCAATCCTCAATCTTCAATCCTCAATACTCAATCTTCAATCCTCAATCCTCAATCCTCAATCCTCAATCCTCAATCTTCAATCCTCAACACTCAATCTTCAATCCTCAATCCTCAGTCCTCAATCCTCAATCCTCAATCCTCAATCCTCAATTCTCAATCTTCAATCCTCAATCCTCAACCCTCAATCCTCAATTCTCAATACTCAGTCCTCAATTCTCAGTCCTCAAACCTCAATCCTGAATCCACAATCCCGAATCCTCAATCTTCAGACCTCAGTCCTCAACAATCAGCCGTCAATTCTCAGTCCTCAATAGAATATCATCAATTCACACATTTCAATACTCAATACTCAATCTGCAATCTTCAAATCTCTATCCACAAACATCAATTCTCATCACTCAACCCTCAACACTCAGTCCCCAATCCTCAATCTTCAATCCTCAATCCTCAATCCTCAATTCTCAATCCTCAATCCTCAGTCCTCAGACCTCAAACCTCAATCCTCAACTCTCAGCCCTCATCCTCAATCCTCAATCCTCAATCTTCAATCCTCAGTCCTCAATCCGCAAGCCTCAATCCTCAATCCTCAATCCTCAGTCCTCAAACAACAATCCTCAACACTCAATTCTCAATCCTCAACATTCAATCCTCAATCCTCAATCCTCAATCCCCAATCCACAATCCTCAGGCATCAATACTCAATCTTCAATACTCAATCCTCAATCCTCAATCCTCAATCCTCAATCCTCAAACCTCAAACCCCATTCCTCAAACCTCAATCCTCAACTCTCAGTCCTCATCCTCAGTTCTCAATACTCAATCATCAATCCTCAATTCTCAATCTTCAATCCTCAATAATCAACCTCCAATCCTAGATCCTCAATCCCCAATCTTCAATCCTTAATCCTCAATCTTCAATCCTTAATTCTCAATCGTCAATCTTCAATCCTCAATACTCAATCTTCAATCCTCAATCCTCAATCCTCAATCCTCAGGCATCAATACTCAATCTTCAATACTCAATCCTCAATCCTCAATCCTCAATCCTCAATCCTCAATCCTCAACCCTCAATCCTCATGCCTCAAACCTCAATCCTCAACCCTCAGTCCTCATCCTCAATTCTCAATTCTCAATCCTCAATCCTCAATCCTCAATCTTCAATCCTCAATCCTCAAACCTCAATCCTCAACCGTCAGTCCTCGTCCTCAATCCTCAAACCTCAATCCTCAATCCTCAATATTCAATCTTCAATACTCAACCTTCTATCCTCAATGCTCTATCCTCAATCCTCAATCCTCAATCCTCGATATTCAAGACACAACCCTCAGCCATCAATCCTCAATACTCAACCATCAATCCTCAATTCTCAATACTCAATAGAATATTCTGAATACTCATGGTTCAATACTCAATCCTCAATATTCAATAATCAAATCTCAATCCTCCACCTTAAATCCTCAATACTCAATTTCAATCCTCAATCCTCAGTTCTCAATCCCCAATACTCAATCCTCAATCGCCAATCCTCAATCCCCAATCGTCAATCTTCAATCCTCAACCTCAATCCTCAATCCTCAATCCTCAATCCTCAATCTTCAATCATCAATATTCAATCTTCAATCCTCAATCCTCAATACTCAATCCTCAATCCTCAATCCTCAGGCATCAGTACTCAATCTTCAATACTCAATCCTCAATCCTCAATCCTCAATCCTCAATCCTCAACCCTCAATCCTCATTCCTCAAACCTCAATCCTCAACCCTCAGTTCTCATACTCAATTCTCAATTCTCAATCCTCAATTCTCAATCCTCAATCTTCAATCCTCAATAATCAATCTCCAATTCTAGATCCTCAATCCCCAATCTTCAATCCTTAATCCTCAATCTTCAATCCCCAATCCCCAGTACTTAATCTTCAATCCTCAATGCTCAAACCTCAATGCTCAACCCTCAGTCCTCATCCTCAATTCTCAATTCTCAATCCTCAATCCTCAATCCTCAATCTTCAATCCTCAATAATCAATATCCGATCCTAGATCCTCAATCCCCAATCTTCAATCGTTAATCCTCAATCTTCAATCGTCAATCCTCAAACCTCAATCCTCAATCCTCATTCTTCAATCCTAAATACCCAATCCTCAATCTTCAATCCTCAATCCTCAATCCTCAATTCTCAAACCTCATTTCTCAATCCTCAATCCTCAAACCTCAATCTTCAATCCTGAATATTCAATCATCAATACTCAATCTTCAATCCTCAATGCTCTATCGTCAATCCTCAATCCTCAATCCTCAATATTCAAGACACAACCCTCAGCCATCAATCCTCAATACTCAACCATCAATACTCAATTCTCAATACTCAATAGAATATTCTGAATACTCATGGTTCAATACTCAATCCACAATATTCAATAATCAAATCTCAATCCTCAATCTTCAATTCTCAATACTCAATTTCAATCCTCAATCCTCAGTTCTCAATCCCCAATACTCAATCCTCAATCGTCAATCCTCAATCCCCAATCCTCAATCTTCAATCCTCAACCTCAATCCTCAATCCTCAATCCTCAATCCTCAATCTTCAATCATCAATATTCAATCTTCAATCCTCAATCCTCAATCCTCAATCCTGAATCCTCAATCCTCAATCTTCAATCCTCAATCCTCAATCCTCAATCCTCAATCCTCAATCTTCAATCCTCAATACTCAATCTTCAATCCCCAATCCTCAATTCTCAATCCTCAATCCTCAATGTTCAATCCTCAATACTCAATCTTCAATCCTCAATCCTGAATCCTCAATCCTCAATCCTCATTCTTCAATCCTCAATACCCAATCCTCAATCTTCAATCCTCTATCCTCAACTCTCAATCCTCAATCCTCAATCCTCAGACCTCACACATCAATTCTCAACCCTCAGTCCTCGTCCTCAATCCACAATCCTCAATCCCCAATACTCAATCCTCAATCGTCAATCCTCAATCCCGAATCCTCAATCTTCAATCCTCAACCTCAATCCTCAATCCTCAATCCTCAATCCTCAATCTTCAATCATCAATATTCAATCTTCAATCCTCAATCCTCAATACTCAATCCTCAATCCTCAATCCTCAGGCATCAGTACTCAATCTTCAATACTCAATCCTCAATCCTCAATCCTAAATCCTCAATCCTCAACCCTCAATCCTCATTACTCAAACCTCAATCCTCAACCCTCAGTTCTCATACTCAATTCTCAATTCTCAATCCTCAATTCTCAATCCTCAATCTTCAATTCTCAATAATCAATCTCCAATTCTAGATCCTCAAACCCCAATCTTCAATCCTTAATCCTCAATCTTCAATCCCCAATCCCCAGTACTTAATCTTCAATCCTCAATGCTCAAACCTCAATGCTCAACCCTCAGTCCTCATCCTCAATTCTCAATTCTCAATCCTCAATCCTCAATCCTCAATCTTCAATCCTCAATAATGAATATCCGATCCTAGACCCTCAATCCCCAATCTTCAATCGTTAATCCTCAATCTTCAATCGTCAATCCCCAGTCATCAATCTTCAATCCTCAATGCTCAATCCTCAATCCTCAATCCTCAGTCCTCAATCACCAATCCTCAATCCTCAAACCTCAATACCCAACCGTCAGTCCTCGTCCTCAATCCTCAAACCTCAATCCTCAATCCTCAATATTCAATCATCAATACTCAATCTTCAATCCTCAATCCTCAAACCTCAATCCTCAATCCTCATTCTTCAATCCTAAATACCCAATCCTCAATCTTCAATCCTCAATCCTCAATCCTCAATTCTCAATCCTCAATCCTTAATCCTCAGACCTCAAACATCAACCTTCAACCCTCAGTCCTCGTCCTCAATCCACAACCCTCAATTCTCAGTCCTCAATATTCAATCATCAATATTCAATCTTCAATCCTCAATCCTCAATCCTCAATCCTCAATCCTCAATCCTCAGTCTTCAACCCTGAATCCTCAATCCTCAATACTCAATCCTGAATCTTCAATCCTCAATACTCAATCTTCAATCCTCAATCCTCAATCCTCAATCCTCAATCCTCAATCTTCAATCCTCAACACTCAATCTTCAATCCTCAATCCTCAATCCTCAATCCTCAATCCTCATTCTTCAATCCTCAATACCCAATCCTCAACCTTCAATCCTCAATCCTCAATCCTCAATCCTAATTCCTCAATCCTCATTCTTCAACCCTCAATACACAATCCTCAATTTCAATCCTCAATCCTCAAACCTCATTTCTCAATCCTCAATCCTCAAGCCTCAGCCCTCATCCTCCATCCTCAATCCTCAATCCTCCTTCCTCAATCTTCAATCCTCAATTCTCAATCTCCAATCCTCGATCCTCAATCATCAATCCTCAATCCTCAATCCTCAGGCATCAATACTCAATCTTCAATACTCAATCCTCAATCCTCAATCCTCAATCCCCAATACTCAATCCTCAATCGTCAATCCTCAATCCCGAATCCTCAATCTTCAATCCTCAACCTCAATCCTCAATCCTCAATCCTCAATCCTCAATCTTCAATCATCAATATTCAATCTTCAATCCTCAATCCTCAATCCTCAATCCTCAATCCTCAGGCATCAGTACTCAATCTTCAATACTCAATCCTCAATCCTCAATCCTCAATTCTCAATCCTCAACCCTCAATCCTCATTCCTCAAACCTCAATCCTCAACCCTCAGTTCTCATACTCAATTCTCAATTCTCAATCCTCAATTCTCAATCCTCAATCTTCAATCCTCAATAATCAATCTCCAATTCTAGATCCTCAATCCCCAATCTTCAATCCTTAATCCTCAATCTTCAATCCCCAATCCCCAGTACTTAATCTTCAATCCTCTATGCTCAAACCTCAATACTCAACCCTCAGTCCTCATCCTCAATTCTCAATTCTCAATCCTCAATCCTCAATCCTCAATCTTCAATCCTCAATAATCAATATCCGATCCTAGATCCTCAATCCCCAATCTTCAATCGTTAATCCTCAATCATCAATCGTCAATCCCCAGTCATCAATCTTCAATCCTCAATGCACAATCCTCAATCCTCAATCCTCAGTCCTCAATCCCCAATCCTCAATCCTCAAACCTCAATACCCAACCGTCAGTCCTCGTCCTCAATCCTCAAACCTCAATCCTCAATTCTCAATATTCAATCATCAATACTCAATCTTCAATCCTCAATCGTCAAACCTCAATCCTCAATCCTCATTCTTCAATCCTAAATACCCAATCCTCAATCTTCAATCCTCAATCCTCAATCCTCAATTCTCAATCCTCAATCCTTAATCCTCAGACCTCAAACATCAATCTTCAACCCTCAGTCCTCGTCCTCAATCCACAACCCTCAATCCTCAGTCCTCAATATTCAATCATCAATATTCAATCTTCAATCCTCAATCCTCAATCCTCAATCCTCAATCCTCAATCCTCAGTCTTCAACCCTGAATCCTCAATCCTCAATACTCAATCCTGAATCTTCAATCCTCAATACTCAATCTTCAATCCTCAATCCTCAATCCTCAATCCTCAATCCTCAATCTTCAATCCTCAACACTCAATCTTCAATCCTCAATCCTCAATCCTCAATCCTCAATCCTCATTCTTCAATCCTCAATACCCAATCCTCAACCTTCAATCCTCAATCCTCAATCCTCAATCCTAATTCCTCAATCCTCATTCTTCAACCCTCAATACACAATCCTCAATTTCAATCCTCAATCCTCAAACCTCATTTCTCAATACTCAATTCTCAAACCTCAATCTTCAATCCTGAATATTCAATTATCAATACTCAATCTTCAATCCTCAATGCTCTATCCTCAATCCTCAATCCTCAATCCTCAATATTCTAGACACAACCCTCAGCCATCAATCCTCAATACTCAACCATCAATCCTCAATTCTCAATACTCAATAGAATATTCTGAATACTCATGGTTCAATACTCAATCCACAATATTCAATAATCAAATCTCAATCCTCAATCTTCAATTCTCAATACTCAATTTCAATCCTCAATCCTCAGTTCTCAATCCCCAATACTCAATCCTCAATCGTCAATCCTCAATCCCCAATCCTCAATCTTCAATCCTCAACCTCAATCCTCAATCCTCAATCCTCAATCCTCAATCTTCAATCATCAATATTCAATCTTCAATCCTCAATCCTCAATCCTCAATCCTGAATCCTCAATCCTCAATCTTCAATCCTCAATCCTCAATCCTCAATCCTCAATCCTCAATCTTCAATCCTCAACCTCAATCCTCAATCCTCAATCCTCAATCCTCAATCTTCAATCATCAATATTCAATCTTCAATCCTCAATCCTCAATCCTCAATCCTGAATCCTCAATCCTCAATCTTCAATCCTCAATCCTCAATCCTCAATCCTCAATCCTCAATCTTCAATCCTCAATACTCAATCTTCAATCCCCAATCCTCAGTTCTCAATCCTCAATCCTCAATGTTCAATCCTCAATACTCAATCTTCAATCCTCAATCCTGAATCCTCAATCCTCAATCCTCATTCTTCAATCCTCAATACCCAATCCTCAATCTTCAATCCTCAATCCTCAACTCTCAATCCTCAATCCTCAATCCTCAGACCTCACACATCAATACTCAACCCTCAGTCCTCGTCCTCAATCCACAATCCTCAATCCCCAATACTCAATCCTCAATCGTCAATCCTCAATCCCGAATCCTCAATCTTCAATCCTCAACCTCAATCCTCAATCCTCAATCCTCAATCCTCAATCTTCAATCATCAATATTCAATCTTCAATCCTCAATCCTCAATACTCAATCCTCAATCCTCAATCCTCAGGCATCAGTACTCAATCTTCAATACTCAATCCTCAATCCTCAATCCTCAATCCTCAATCCTCAACCCTCAACCCTCAATCCTCATTACTCAAACCTCAATCCTCAACCCTCAGTTCTCATACTCAATTCTCAATTCTCAATCCTCAATTCTCAATCCTCAATCTTCAATCCTCAATAATCAATCTCCAATTCTAGATCCTCAATCCCCAATCTTCAATCCTTAATCCTCAATCTTCAATCCCCAATCCCCAGTACTTAATCTTCAATCCTCAATGCTCAAACCTCAATGCTCAACCCTCAGTCCTCATCCTCAATTCTCAATTCTCAATCCTCAATCCTCAATCCTCAATCTTCAATCCTCAATAATCAATATCCGATCCTAGATCCTCAATCCCCAATCTTCAATCGTTAATCCTCAATCATCAATCGTCAATCCCCAGTCATCAATCTTCAATCCTCAATGCTCAATCCTCAATCCTCAATCCTCAGTCCTCAATCCCCAGTGCTCAATCCTCAAACCACAATACCCAACCGTCAGTCCTCGTCCTCAATCCTCGAACCTCAATCCTCAATTCTCAATATTCAATCATCAATACTCAATCTTCAATCCTCAATCCTCAAACCTCAATCCTCAATCCTCATTCTTCAATCCTAAATACCCAATCCTCAATCTTCAATCCTCAATCCTCAATCCTCAATTCTCAATCCTCAATCCTTAATCCTCAGACCTCAAACATCAATCTTCAACCCTCAGTCCTCGTCCTCAATCCACAACCCTCAATCCTCAGTCCTCAATATTCAATCATCAATATTCAATCTTCAATCCTCAATCCTCAATCCTCAATCCTCAATCCTCAATCCTCAGTCTTCAACCCTGAATCCTCAATCCTCAATACACAATCCTGAATCTTCAATCCTCAATACTCAATCTTCAATCCTCAATCCTCAATCCTCAATCCTCAATCCTGAATCTTCAATCCTCAACACTCAATCTTCAATCCTCAATCCTCAATACTCAATCCTCAATCCTCATTCTTCAATCCTCAATACCCAATCCTCAACCTTCAATCCTCAATCCTCAATCCTCAATCCTAATTCCTCAATCCTCATTCTTCAACCCTCAATACACAATCCTCAATTACAATCCTCAATCCTGAAACCTCATTTCTCAATCCTCAATCCTCAAACCTCAATCTTCAATCCTGAATATTCAATCATCAATACTCAATCTTCAATCCTCAATGCTCTATCCTCAATCCTCAATCCTCAATCCTCAATATTCAAGACACAACCCTCAGCCATCAATCCTCAATACTCAACCATCAATCCTCAATTCTCAATACTCAATAGAATATTCTGAATACTCATGGTTCAATACTCAATCCACAATATTCAATAATCAAATCTCAATCCTCAATCTTCAATTCTCAATACTCAATTTCAATCCTCAATCCTCAGTTCTCAATCCCCAATACTCAATCCTCAATCGTCAATCCTCAATCCCCAATCCTCAATCTTCAATCCTCAACCTCAATCCTCAATCCTGAATCCTCAATACTCAATCTTCAATCATCAATATTAAATCTTCAATCCTCAATCCTCAATCCTCAATCCTGAATCCTCAATCCTCAATCTTCAATCCTCAATCCTCAATCCTCAATCCTCAATCCTCAATCCTCAATCTTCAATCCTCAATACTCAATCTTCAATCCCCAATCCTCAATTCTCAATCCTCAATCCTCAATGTTCAATCCTCAATACTCAATCTTCAATCCTCAATCCTGAATCCTCAATCCTCAATCCTCATTCTTCAATCCTCAATACCCAATCCTCAATCTTCAATCCTCAATCCTCAACTCTCAATCCTCAATCCTCAATCCTCAGACCTCACACATCAATACTCAACCCTCAGTCCTCGTCCTCAATCCACAACCCTCAATCCTCAATCCTCAATCATCAATCATCAATATTCAATCTTCAGTCCTCAATCCTCAATCCTCAATCCTCAATCCTCAATCCTCAATCCTCAATCCTCAATCCTCAATGTTCAATCCGAAATACCCAATCCTCAATCTTCAATCCTCAATCCTCAATCCTCAATCCTCAACCCTCAATACTCAATCCTCAATTTTCACTCCTGAAACTTCAATGCTGAATCCACAATCCTCAATCTTCAATCCTCAATCATCAGTCCTCTATCCTCAATCCTCAATCCTCAATCCTCAATATTCAAGGCACAACCCTCAGCCACCAATCCTCAATACTCAAGCATCAATCCTCAATTCCCAACACTCAATGGAATATTCTGAATACTCATGGTTCAATACTCAATCCACAATATTCAATAATCAAATCTCTATCCTCAATCTTCAGTCCTCAATACTCAACTTCAATCCTCAATCCTCAATTCTCAATCCCCAATACTCAATCCTCAATCGTCAATCCTCAATCCCCAATCCTCAATCTTCAATCCTCAACCTCAATCCTCAATCCTCAATCCTCAATCCTCAATAATCAATCCTCAATACTCAATCTTCAATCCTCAATCCTCAATCCTCAGTCCTCAATCCTCAATCCTCAATCCTCAATCCTCAATCCTCAATCCTCAATCCTCAATACTCAATCTGCAATCGTCAATCCTCAATCCCCAATCCTCAATCTTCATTCTTCAATCCTCAATACCCAATCTTCAATCCTCAACCCTCAATCCTCAATCCTCAATTCTCAATCCTCAATCCTCAATCCTCAGACCTCACACATCAAAACTCAACCCTCAGTCCTCGTCCTCAATCCACAACCCTCAATCCTCAATCCTCAATCATCAATCATCAATATTCAATCTTCAGTCCTCAATTCTCAATCCTCAATCCTCAATGTTCAATCCTCAATACTCAATCTTCAATCCTCAATCCTCAATCCTCAATCCTCAATCCTCATTCTTCAATCCTCAACACCCAATCCTCAATCGTCAATCCTCAACCTCAATCCTCAATTCTCAATCCTCAATCCTCAATGTTCAATCCTCAATACTCAATCTTCAATCCCCAATCCTCAACCCTCAATCCTCAATCCTCATTCTTCAATCCTCAACACCCAATCCTCAATCTTCAATCCTCAACCTCAATCCTCAATACTCAATACTCAATCCTCAATCCTCAATACTCAATCTGCAATCGTCAACCCTCAATCCTCAATCCTCAATCCTCAAACTTCAATCCTCAATACCCACTCCTCAATCTTCAATCCTCAATCCTCAATCCTCAATCCTCAATCCTCAATCCTCAATCCTCAATCCCCAGTCCTCAATCCACAATCCTCAATCCTCAAACCTCTATCCTCAACCGTCAGTCCTCGTCCTCAATCCTCAAACCTCAATCCTCAATCCTCAATATTCAATCTTCAATACTCAATCCTCAATCCTCAATCCTCAATCCTCAATCCTCAACCCTCAATCCTCATTCCTCAAACCTCAATCCTCAACCCTCAGTTCTCATACTCAATTCTCAATTCTCAATCCTCAATTCTCAATCCTCAATCTTCAATCCTCAATAATCAATCTCCAATTCTAGATCCTCAATCCCCAATCTTCAATCCTTAATCCTCAATCTTCAATCCCCAATCCCCAGTACTTAATCTTCAATCCTCAATGCTCAAACCTCAATGCTCAACCCTCAGTCCTCATCCTCAATTCTCAATTCTCAATCCTCAATCCTCAATCCTCAATCTTCAATCCTCAATAATCAATATCCGATCCTAGATCCTCAATCCCCAATCTTCAATCGTTAATCCTCAATCTTCAATCGTCAATCCCCAGTCATCAATCTTCAATCCTCAATGCTCAATCCTCAATCCTCAATCCTCAGTCCTCAATCCCCAATCCTCAATCCTCAAACCTCAATACCCAACCGTCAGTCTTCGTCCTCAATCCTCAAACCTCAATCCTCAATCCTCAGTATTCAATCATCAATACTCAATCTTCAATCCTCAATCCTCAAACCTCAATCCTCAATCCTCATTCTTCAATCCTAAATACCCAATCCTCAATCATCAATCCTCAATCCTCAATCCTCAATTCTCAATCCTCAATCCTTTATCCTCAGACCTCAAACATCAATCTTCAACCCTCAGTCCTCGTCCTCAATCCACAACCCTCAATCCTCAGTCCTCAATATTCAATCATCAATATTCAATCTTCAATCCTCAATCCTCAGTCCTCAATCCTCAATCCTCAGTCTTCAACCCTGAATCCTCAATCCTCAATACTCAATCCTGAAACTTCAATCCTCAATACTCAATCTTCAATCCTCAATCCTCAATCCTCAATCCTCAATCCTCAATCTTCAATCCTCAACACTCAATCTTCAATCCTCAATCCTCAATCCTCAATCCTCAATCCTCATTCTTCAATCCTCAATACCCAATCCTCAACCTTCAATCCTCAATCCTCAATCCTCAATCCTAATTCCTCAATCCTCATTCTTCAACCCTCAATACACAATCCTCAATTTCAACCCTCAATCCTCAAACCTCATTTCTCAATCCTCAATCCTCAAGCCTCAGCCCTCATCCTCCATCCTCAATCCTCAATCCTCCATCCTCAATCTTCAATCCTCAATCCTCAATCTTCAATCCTCGATCCTCAATCATCAATCCTCAATCCTCAATCCTCAGGCATCAATACTCAATCTTCAATGCTCAATCCTCAATCCTCAATTCTCAATCCTCATTCCCCAACCCTCAATCCTCATTCCTCAAACCTCAATCCTCAACCCTCAGTCCTCATACTCATTCTCAATTCTCAACCTTCAATCCTCAATCCTCAATCTTCAATCCTCAATAATCAATCTCCAATCCTCAATCCTCAATCCTCGATCCTCAATCCTCAGGCATCAATACTCAATCTTCAATACTCAATCCTCAATCCTCAATTCTCAATCCTCAATCCTCAACCCTCAATCCTCATGCCTCAAACCTCAATCCTCAACCCTCAGTCCTCATCCTCAATTCTCAATTCTCAATCCTCGATCCTCAATCCTCAATCTTCAATCCTCAATAATCAATCTCCAATCCTAGATCCTCAACCCCAATCTTCAATCCTTAATACTCAATCTTCAATCCTGAATCCCCAGTCATCAATCTTCAATCCTCAATGCTCAATCCTCAATCCTCAATCGTCAGTCCTCAATCAACAACCCCCAATCCTCAAACCTCAATCCTCAACCGTCAGTCCTCGTCCTCAATCCTCAAACCTCAATCCTCAATCCTCAATATTCAATCATCAATACTCAATCTTCAATCCTCAATGCTCTATCCTCAATCCTCAATCCTCAATCCTCAATATTCAAGACACAACCCTCAGCCATCAATCCTCAATACTCAACCATCAATCCTCAATTCCCAATACTCAATAGAATATTCTGAATACTCATGGTTCAATACTCAATCCACAATATTCAATAATCAAATCTCAATCCTCAATCTTCAATCCTCAATACTCAATTTCAATCCACAATCCTCAGTTCTCAATCCCTAATACTCAATGCTCAATCGTCAATCCTCAATCCCCAATCCTCAATCTTCGATCCTCAACCTCAATCCTCAATCCTCAATGTTCAATCCTCAATTCTCAATCTTCAATCCTCGATCGTCAATCATCAATCCTCAATCCTCAATCCTCAGGCATCAATACTCAATCTTCAATGCTCAATCCTCAATCCTCAATCCTCAATCCTCATTCCCCAACCCTCAACCCTCAATCCTCGATCCTCAATCCTCAGGCATCAATACTCAATCTTCAATACTCAATACTCAATCCTCAATCGTCAATCCTCAATCCCCAACCCTCAATCCTCATGCCTCAAACCTCAATCCTCAACCCACAGTCCTCATACTCAATTCTCAATTCTCAATCCTCGATCCTCAATCCTCAATCTTCAATCCTCAATAATCAACCTCCAATCCTAGATCCTCAACCCCAATCTTCAATCTTTAATACTCAATCTTCAATCCTCAATCCCCAGTCATCAACCTTCAATCCTCAATGCTCAATCCTCAATCCTCTATCCTCAATCGTCAACCGTCAGTCCTCGTCCTCAATCCTCAAACCTCAATCCTCAATCCTCAATATTCAATCATCAATACTCAATCTTCAATCCTCAGTGCTCTATCCTCAATCCTCAAACCTCAATCCTCAATATTCAAGACACAACTCTCAGCCATCAATCCTCAATACTCAACCATCAATCCTCAATTCTCAATACTCAATAGAATATTCTGAATACTCATGGTTCAATACTCAATCCACAATATTCAATAATCAAATCTCAATCCTCAATCCTCAATCCTCAGACCTCAATTCTCAATCCTCAATCCTCAATCCTCAATCCTCATTCTTCAATCCTCAACACCCAATCCTCAATCGTCAATCCTCAACCTCAATCCTCAATTCTCAATCCTCAATCCTCAATGTTCAATCCTCAATACTCAATCTTCAATCCCCAATCCTCAACCCTCAATCCTCAATCCTCATTCTTCAATCCTCAACACCCAATCCTCAATCTTCAATCCTCAACCTCAATCCTCAATACTCAATACTCAATCCTCAATCCTCAATACTCAATCTGCAATCGTCAACCCTCAATCCTCAATCCTCAATCCTCAAACTTCAATCCTCAATACCCACTCCTCAATCTTCAATCCTCAATCCTCAATCCTCAATCCTCAATCCTCAATCCTCAATCCTCAATCCCCAGTCCTCAATCCACAATCCTCAATCCTCAAACCTCTATCCTCAACCGTCAGTCCTCGTCCTCAATCCTCAAACCTCAATCCTCAATCCTCAATATTCAATCTTCAATACTCAATCCTCAATCCTCAATCCTCAATCCTCAATCCTCAACCCTCAATCCTCATTCCTCAAACCTCAATCCTCAACCCTCAGTTCTCATACTCAATTCTCAATTCTCAATCCTCAATTCTCAATCCTCAATCTTCAATCCTCAATAATCAATCTCCAATTCTAGATCCTCAATCCCCAATCTTCAATCCTTAATCCTCAATCTTCAATCCCCAATCCCCAGTACTTAATCTTCAATCCTCAATGCTCAAACCTCAATGCTCAACCCTCAGTCCTCATCCTCAATTCTCAATTCTCAATCCTCAATCCTCAATCCTCAATCTTCAATCCTCAATAATCAATATCCGATCCTAGATCCTCAATCCCCAATCTTCAATCGTTAATCCTCAATCTTCAATCGTCAATCCCCAGTCATCAATCTTCAATCCTCAATGCTCAATCCTCAATCCTCAATCCTCAGTCCTCAATCCCCAATCCTCAATCCTCAAACCTCAATACCCAACCGTCAGTCTTCGTCCTCAATCCTCAAACCTCAATCCTCAATCCTCAGTATTCAATCATCAATACTCAATCTTCAATCCTCAATCCTCAAACCTCAATCCTCAATCCTCATTCTTCAATCCTAAATACCCAATCCTCAATCATCAATCCTCAATCCTCAATCCTCAATTCTCAATCCTCAATCCTTTATCCTCAGACCTCAAACATCAATCTTCAACCCTCAGTCCTCGTCCTCAATCCACAACCCTCAATCCTCAGTCCTCAATATTCAATCATCAATATTCAATCTTCAATCCTCAATCCTCAGTCCTCAATCCTCAATCCTCAGTCTTCAACCCTGAATCCTCAATCCTCAATACTCAATCCTGAAACTTCAATCCTCAATACTCAATCTTCAATCCTCAATCCTCAATCCTCAATCCTCAATCCTCAATCTTCAATCCTCAACACTCAATCTTCAATCCTCAATCCTCAATCCTCAATCCTCAATCCTCATTCTTCAATCCTCAATACCCAATCCTCAACCTTCAATCCTCAATCCTCAATCCTCAATCCTAATTCCTCAATCCTCATTCTTCAACCCTCAATACACAATCCTCAATTTCAACCCTCAATCCTCAAACCTCATTTCTCAATCCTCAATCCTCAAGCCTCAGCCCTCATCCTCCATCCTCAATCCTCAATCCTCCATCCTCAATCTTCAATCCTCAATCCTCAATCTTCAATCCTCGATCCTCAATCATCAATCCTCAATCCTCAATCCTCAGGCATCAATACTCAATCTTCAATGCTCAATCCTCAATCCTCAATTCTCAATCCTCATTCCCCAACCCTCAATCCTCATTCCTCAAACCTCAATCCTCAACCCTCAGTCCTCATACTCATTCTCAATTCTCAACCTTCAATCCTCAATCCTCAATCTTCAATCCTCAATAATCAATCTCCAATCCTCAATCCTCAATCCTCGATCCTCAATCCTCAGGCATCAATACTCAATCTTCAATACTCAATCCTCAATCCTCAATTCTCAATCCTCAATCCTCAACCCTCAATCCTCATGCCTCAAACCTCAATCCTCAACCCTCAGTCCTCATCCTCAATTCTCAATTCTCAATCCTCGATCCTCAATCCTCAATCTTCAATCCTCAATAATCAATCTCCAATCCTAGATCCTCAACCCCAATCTTCAATCCTTAATACTCAATCTTCAATCCTGAATCCCCAGTCATCAATCTTCAATCCTCAATGCTCAATCCTCAATCCTCAATCGTCAGTCCTCAATCAACAACCCCCAATCCTCAAACCTCAATCCTCAACCGTCAGTCCTCGTCCTCAATCCTCAAACCTCAATCCTCAATCCTCAATATTCAATCATCAATACTCAATCTTCAATCCTCAATGCTCTATCCTCAATCCTCAATCCTCAATCCTCAATATTCAAGACACAACCCTCAGCCATCAATCCTCAATACTCAACCATCAATCCTCAATTCCCAATACTCAATAGAATATTCTGAATACTCATGGTTCAATACTCAATCCACAATATTCAATAATCAAATCTCAATCCTCAATCTTCAATCCTCAATACTCAATTTCAATCCACAATCCTCAGTTCTCAATCCCTAATACTCAATGCTCAATCGTCAATCCTCAATCCCCAATCCTCAATCTTCGATCCTCAACCTCAATCCTCAATCCTCAATGTTCAATCCTCAATTCTCAATCTTCAATCCTCGATCGTCAATCATCAATCCTCAATCCTCAATCCTCAGGCATCAATACTCAATCTTCAATGCTCAATCCTCAATCCTCAATCCTCAATCCTCATTCCCCAACCCTCAACCCTCAATCCTCGATCCTCAATCCTCAGGCATCAATACTCAATCTTCAATACTCAATACTCAATCCTCAATCGTCAATCCTCAATCCCCAACCCTCAATCCTCATGCCTCAAACCTCAATCCTCAACCCACAGTCCTCATACTCAATTCTCAATTCTCAATCCTCGATCCTCAATCCTCAATCTTCAATCCTCAATAATCAACCTCCAATCCTAGATCCTCAACCCCAATCTTCAATCTTTAATACTCAATCTTCAATCCTCAATCCCCAGTCATCAACCTTCAATCCTCAATGCTCAATCCTCAATCCTCTATCCTCAATCGTCAACCGTCAGTCCTCGTCCTCAATCCTCAAACCTCAATCCTCAATCCTCAATATTCAATCATCAATACTCAATCTTCAATCCTCAGTGCTCTATCCTCAATCCTCAAACCTCAATCCTCAATATTCAAGACACAACTCTCAGCCATCAATCCTCAATACTCAACCATCAATCCTCAATTCTCAATACTCAATAGAATATTCTGAATACTCATGGTTCAATACTCAATCCACAATATTCAATAATCAAATCTCAATCCTCAATCCTCAATCCTCAGACCTCAATTCTCAATCCTCAATCCTCAATCCTCAATCCTCATTCTTCAATCCTCAACACCCAATCCTCAATCGTCAATCCTCAACCTCAATCCTCAATTCTCAATCCTCAATCCTCAATGTTCAATCCTCAATACTCAATCTTCAATCCCCAATCCTCAATCCTCAATCCTCAATCCTCATTCTTCAATCCTCAACACCCAATCCTCAATCTTCAATCCTCAACCTCAATCCTCAATACTCAATCCTCAATCCTCAATACTCAATCTGCAATCGTCAATCCTCAATCCTCAATCCTCAATCCTCAAACTTCAATCCTCAATCCCCAGTCATCAATCTTCAATCCTCAATGGTCAATCCTCAATCCTCAATCCTCAGTCCTCAATCCCCAATCCTCAATCCTCAAACCTCAATCCTCAATCCTCAATATTCAATCATCAATACTCAATCTTCAATCCTCAATCCTCAATCCTCAATCCTCAATCCTCAGTCCTCAATCCTCAATCCTCAATCCTCAATCCTCAGTCCTCAATCCTCAATCCTCAATCCACAATCCTCAACCTTCAATACTCAATAATCAATCTCCAATCCTAGATCCTCAATCCTCAATCCTGAATCCTCAATCCTCAATCCTCATTCTTCAATCCTCAATACCTAATCCTCAATCTTCAATCCTCAAACATCAATCCTCAATTCTCAATCCTCAGTCGTCAGTCCTCAGCCGTCAAACCTCAATCCCCGACCCTTAGCACTCATCCTCAATCCTCAGTCCTCAATCCTCAATCCCCAAACCTAAATCCTCTACCGCCAGTCCTCGTCCTCAATCCTCAAACCTCAATCCTCAATCCTCAATATTTAATCATCAATACTCAATCTTCTATCCTCAATCCTCAATCCTCAATCCTCAATCCTCAATCCTCAATCCTCTATATTCAATCATCAATACTCAACCTTCAATCCTCAATCTTCAATCCTCAATACTCAATCTTCAATCCTCAATCCTCAATCCTCAATCCTCAATCCTCAATCCTCAATTCTCAGGCATCAATACTCAATCTACAATATTCAATCCTCAATCCTTAATACTCAATCCACAATCCTCAACCTACAATACTCAATACTCAATCTTCAATCCTCAATCCTCAAACCTCAATCCTCAATACTCAGTCCTCAATCCTCAATATTCAATCCTCAATACTCAATCTTCAATCATCAATCCTCAATCCTCAATTCTCAGTCGTCAATCCTCAGTCATCAATCCTCAATCTTCAATACTCAATCGTCAATCCTTAGTCCTCAATCCTCAATCCTCAATCCTCGTTCCTCAAACCTCAATCCTCAACCCTCAGTCTTCATCCTCAATTCTCAATTCTCAATCCTCAGTCCTCAATCCCCAATCCTCAATCATCAATCCTCAATCCTCAATCCTCACTACTCAGTACACAATCCTCTATCCTCAATCTTCAATTCTCAATACTCAATCTTAAATCCTCATTCCTCAATCCTCAATCCTCAATCCTCAATCTTCAATCCTCAATACTCAATCTGCAATCCTCAATCCTCAATCCTCAATCCTCAATCCTCAACCATCAATCCTCATTCCTCAAACCTCAATCCTCAACCCTCAGTCCTCATCGTCAATTCTCAATTCTCAATCCTCAATCCTCAATCCACAATCTTCAATCCTCAATAATCAATATCCGATCCTAGATCCTCAATACCCAATCTTCAATCGTTAATACTCAATCTTCAAACCTCAATGCTCAATCCTCAATCCTCAATCCTCAGTCCTCAATCCCCAATCCTCAATCATCAAACCTCAATCCTCAACGGTCAGTCCTCGTCCTCAATCCTCAAACCTCAATCCTCAATACTCAATATTCGATCATCAATACTCAATCATCAATCCTCAATCCTCAAACCTCAATCCTCAATCCTCAATCCTCAATCCCCAATCCCCATTCCTCAAACCTCAATCCTCAACCCTCAGTCCTCATCCTCAATTCTCAATTCTCAATCCTCAATCCTCAATCCTCAATCTTCAATCCTCAATAATCAATCTCCGATCCTATGTCCTCAATCCCCAAGCTTCAATCGTTAATCGTCAATCTTCAGTCCTCAATCCCCAGTCATCAATCTTCAATCCTCAATGGTCAATCCTCAATCCTCAATCCTCAGTCCTCAATCCCCAATCCTCAATCCTCAAACCTCAATACTCAACCGTCAGTCCTCGTCCTCAATCCTCAAACCTCAATCCTCAATCCACAATATTCAATCATCAATACTCAATCTTCAATCCTCAATCCTCAAACCACAATCCTCAATCCTCATTCTTCAATCCTAAATACCCAATCTTCAATTTCCAATCCTCAACCCTCAATCCTCAATTCTCAATCCTCAATCCCTAATCCTCAGACCTCAAACATCAATATTCAACCCTCAGTCCTCGTCCTCAATCCACAACACTCAATCCTCAGTCCTCAATATTCAATCATCAATATTCAATCTTCAATCCTCAATCCTCAATCCTCAATCCTCAATCCTCAATCCTCAATCCTCAATCTTCAACCCTGAATCCTCAATCCTCAATACTCAGTCCTCAATCTTCAATCCTCAATTCTCAATCTTCGATCCTCAATCCTCAATCCTCAATCCTCAATCCTCAATCCTCAATATTCAATCATCAATACTCAATCATCAATCCTCAATCCTCAAACCTCAATCCTCAATACCCAATAGTCAACCTTCAATCCTCAATCCTCAGTCCTCAACCCTCAATCCTCACTCCTCATTCTTCAATCCTCAATACCCAGTCCTCAATCTTCAATCCTCAATCCTCAATCCTCAATCCTCAATCCTCAATTCTCAATCGTCAATCCTCAGTCCTCTGTCCTCAAACCTCAATCCTCAACCCTCAGCCCTCATCCTCCATCTTCAATCCTCTATCCTCAATCCTCAATCTTCAATCCTCAATACTCAATCTTCAATACTCAATCCTCAATCCTCAATCCTCATTCTTCAATCCTCAATATCCAATCCTCAATCTTCAATCCTCAATCCTCAATCCTCAATTCTCAATCCTCAATCCTCGATCCCCAGACCTCAAACATCAATACTCAACCCTCAGTCCTCGTCCTCAATCCACAACCCTCAATCCTCAATCCTCAATCTTCAATCATAAATATTCAATCTTCAGTCCTCAATCCTCAATCCTCAATCCTCAATCCTCAACCCTCAATGTTCAATCCGCAATGCCCAATCCTCAATCTTCAATCCTCAATCCTCAATCCTCAATCCTCAGTTCTGAATCTTCAATCCTCAATCCTCAATCCTCAATCCTCAATTCTCAATACTCAGTCCTCAATTCTCAGTCCTCAAACCTCAATCCTGAATCCACAATCCTGAATCCTCAATCTTCAGACCTCAGTCCTCAACAATCAGTCGTCAATTCTCAGTCCTCAATAGAATATCATCAATTCACACATTTCAATACTCAATACTCAATCTGCAATCTTCAAATCTCTATCCACAAACATCAATTCTCATCACTCAACCCTCAACACTCAGTCCCCAATCCTCAATCTTCAATCCTCAATCCTCAAACCTCAATTCTCAATCCTCAATCCTCAGTCCTCAGACCTCAAACCTCAATCCTCAACTCTCAGCCCTCATCCTCTATCCTCAATCCTCAATCTTCAATCCTCAATCCTCAATCCGCAAGCCTCAATCCTCAATCCTCAATCCTCAGTCCTCAAACAACAATCCTCAACACTCAATTCTCAATCCTCAATGTTCAATCCTCAATCCTCAATCCTCAATCCCCAATCCACAATCCTCAGGCATTAATACGCGATCTTCAATACTCAATCCTCAATCCTCAATCCTCAATCCTCAATCCTCAAACCTCAATCCCCATTCCTCAAACCTCAATCCTCAACTCTCAGTCCTCATCCTCAGTTCTCAATACTCAATCATCAATCCTCAATTCTCAATCTTCAATCCTCAATAATCAACCTCCAATCCTAGATCCTCAATCCCCAACCTTCAATCCTTAATCCTCAATCTTCAATCCTTAATTCTCAATCGTCAATCTTCAATCCTCAATACTTAATCTTCAATCCTCAATCCTCAATCCTCAATCCTCAATCCTTAATCCTCAATCGTCAATCTTCACTCCTCAATACTCAATCTTCAACCCTCAATCCTCAATCCTCAATCCTCAATCCTCATTCTTCAATACTCAATACCCAATCCTCAATCTTCAATCCTCAATCCTCAATCCTCAATTCTCAATCCTCAATCCTCAGTCCTCTGTCCTCAAACCTCAACCCTCTACCCTCAGCCCTCATCCTCCATCCTCAATCCTCAATCATCAATCCTCAATCTTATATCCTCAATATTCAATCTTCAATCCTCAATGCTCAATCCTCAATCCTCAATCCTCAATCCTCAGTGATCAATACTCAATCTTCAATACTCAATCCTCAATCCTCAATCCTCAATCCTCAATCCTCAATCCTCAATCCTCAATCCTCAATCCTCAATCCCCAATTCCCAAACCTCAATCCTCAACCCTCAGCCCTCATCCTCAATTCTCAATTCTCAATCCTCAATCATCAATCCTCAATCTTCAATCCTCAATCCTGAATCCTCAATCCTCAATCATCAGTACTCAATCCTCAATCCTCAACCTTCAATCCTCAATACTCAATCTTCAATCCTCAATCCTCAACCCTCAATCCTCAATCCTCAATCTTCAATCCTCAATCCTCAATTCTCAATCTTCAATCCTCAATACTCAATCTGCAATCCTCAATCCTCAAACCTCAATCCTCAATCCTCATTCTTCAATCCTCAATGCCCAATCCTCAATCTTCAATCCTCAATCCTCAATCCTCAATTCTCAATCCTCAATCCTTAATCCTCAATCCTCAATCCTCAATTCTCAATCCTCAATCCTCAGTCCTCTGTCCTCAAACCTCAACCCTCTACCCTCAGCCCTCATCCTCCATCCTCAATCCTCAATCATCAATCCTCAATCTTATATCCTCAATATTCAATCTTCAATCCTCAATGCTCAATCCTCAATCCTCAATCCTCAGTCCTCAATCCTCAGTGATCAATACTCAATCTTCAATACTCAATCCTCAATCCTCAATCCTCAATCCTCAATCCTCAATCCTCAATCTTCAATCCTCAACACTCAATCTTCAATCCTCAATCCTCAATCCTCAATCCTCAATCCTCATTCTTCAATCCTCAATACCCAATCCTCAATCTTCAATCCTGAATCCTCAATCCTCAATCCTCAATCCTCAATCCTCAATCCTCAATCCTCAATCCTCAATCCCCAATTCCCAAACCTCAATCCTCAACCCTCAGCCCTCATCCTCAATTCTCAATTCTCAATCCTCAATACCCAATCCCCAATATCAATCCTTAATCCTCAATCCTCATTTCTCAATCCTCAATCCTCAATCCTCAGCCCTCATCCTCCATCCTCAATCCTCAATCCTCAATCCTCAATCCTCAATCTTCAGTCCTCAATTCTCAATATTCAATCCTCGATCCTCAATCATCAATCCTCAATCCTCTATCCTCAGGCATCAATACTCAGTCTTCAATGCTCAATCCTCAATCCTCAATCCTTCATCCTCATTCCCCAACCCTCAATCCTCATTTCTCAATCCTCAATTCTCAATCCTCAATCCTCAGTCCTCTGCCCTCAAACCTCAACCCTCTACCCTCAGCCCTCATCCTCCATCCTCAATCCTCAATCATCAATCCTCAATCTTATATCCTCAATATTCAATCTTCAATCCTCAATGCTCAATCCTCAATCCTCAATCCTCAGTCCTCAATCCTCAGTGATCAATACTCAATCTTCAATACTCAATCCTCAATCCTCAATCCTCAATCCTCAATCCTCAATCCTCAATCTTCAATCCTCAACACTCAATCTTCAATCCTCAATCCTCAATCCTCAATCCTCAATCCTCATTCTTCAATCCTCAATACCCAATCCTCAATCTTCAATCCTGAATCCTCAATCCTCAATCCTCAATCCTCAATCCTCAATCCTCAATCCTCAATCCTCTATCCCCAATTCCCAAACCTCAATCCTCAACCCTCAGCCCTCATTCTCAATTCTCAATTCTCAATCCTCAATACCCAATCCCCAATTTCAATCCTCAATCCTCAATCCTCATTTCTCAATCCTCAATCCTCAATCCTCAGCCCTCATCCTCCATCCTCAATCCTCAATCCTCAATCCTCAATCCTCAATCTTCAATCCTCAATTCTCAATATTCAATCCTCGATCCTCAATCATCAATCCTCAATCCTCTATCCTCAGGCATCAATACTCAGTCTTCAATGCTCAATCCTCAATCCTCAATCCTTCATCCTCATTCCCCAACCCTCAATCCTCATTCCTCAAACCTCAATCCTCAACCCTCAGACCTCATACTCAATTCTCAATTCTCAATTCTCAATCCTCAATCCTCAATCCTCAATCTTCAATCCTCAATAATCAATCTCCAATCCTCAATCCTCAATCCTCGATCCTCAATCCTCAGGCATCAATACTCAATCTTCAATACTCAATCCTCAATCCTCAATCCTCAATTCTCAACCCTCAATCCTCATGCCTCAAACCTCAATCCTCAATCCTCAACCCTCAGTCCTCATCCTCAATTCTCAATTCTCAATCCTCAATCCTCAATCCTCTATCTTCATTCCTCAATAATCAATCTCCAATCCTAGATCCTCAATCCCCAACCTTCAATCCTTAATACTCAATCTTCAATCCTCAATCCGGAGTCATCAATCTTCAATCCTCAATGCTCAATCCTCAATCCTCAATCCTCAGTCCTCAATCCACAATCCTCAATCCTCAACCTCAATCCTCAATCCTCAATCCTCAATCCTCAATCTTCAATCATCAATATTCAATCTTCAATCCTTAATCCTCAGACCTCAAACATCAATCTTCAACCCTCAGTCCTCGTCCTCAATCCACAACCCTCAATCCTCAGTCCTCAATATTCAATCATCAATATTCAATCTTCAATCCTCAATCCTCAATCCTCAATCCTCAATCCTCAATCCTCAGCCTTCAACCATGAATCCTCAATCCTCAATACTCAATCCTGAATCTTCAATCCTCAATACTCAATCTTCAATCCTCAATCCTCAATCCTCAATCCTCAATCCTCAATCTTCAATCCTCAACACTCAATCTTCAATCCTCAATACTCAATCCTCAACCTTCAATCCTCAATACTCAATCTTCAATCCTCAATACTCAACCCTCAATCCTCAATCCTCAGTCTTCAATCCTCAATCCTCAATCCTCAATCTTCAATCCTCAATACTCAATCTGCAATCCTCAATCCTCAAACCTCAATCCTCAATCGTCATTCTTCAATCCTCAATGCCCAATCCTCAATATTCAATCCTCAATCCTCAATCCTCAATTCTCAATCCTCAATCCTTAATCCTCAATCCTCAATCCTCAATTCTCAATCCTCAATCCTCAGTCCTCTGTCCTCAAACCTCAACCCTCTACCCTCAGCCCTCATCCTCCATCCGCAATCCTCAATCATCAATCCTCAATCTTATATCCTCAATATTCAATCTTCAATCCTCAATGCTCAATCCTCAATCCTCAATCCTCAGTCCTCAATCCTCAGTGATCAATACTCAATCTTCAATACTCAATCCTCAATCCTCAATCCTCAATCCTCAATCCTCAATCCTCAATCTTCAATGCTCAACACTCAATCTTCAATCCTCAATCCTCAATCCTCAATCCTCAATCCTCATTCTTCAATCCTCAATACCCAATCCTCAATCTTCAATCCTGAATCCTCAATCCTCAATCCTCAATCCTCAATCCTCAATCCTCAATCCTCAATCCTCAATCCCCAATTCCCAAACCTCAATCCTCAACCCTCAGCCCTCATCCTCAATTCTCAATTCTCAATCCTCAATACCCAATCCCCAATTTCAATCCTCAATCCTCAATCCTCATTTCTCAATCCTCAATCCTCAATCCTCAATCCTCAGCCCTCATCCTCCATCCTCAATCCTCAATCCTCAATCCTCAATCCTCAATCTTCAATCCTCAATTCTCAATATTCAATCCTCGATCCTCAATCATCAATCCTCAATCCTCTATCCTCAGGCATCAATACTCAGTCTTCAATGCTCAATCCTCAATCCTCAATCCTTCATCCTCATTCACCAACCCTCAATCCTCATTCCTCAAACCTCAATCCTCAACCCTCAGACCTCATACTCAATTCTCAATTCTCAATTCTCAATCCTCAATCCTCAATCCTCAATCTTCAATCCTCAATAATCAATCTCCAATCCTCAATCCTCATTCCTCGATCCTCAATCCTCAGGCATCAATACTCAATCTTCAATACTCAATCCTCAATCCTCAATCCTCAATTCTCAACCCTCAATCCTCATGCCTCAAACCTCAATCCTCAATCCTCAACCCTCAGTCCTCATCCTCAATTCTCAATTCTCAATCCTCAATCCTCAATCCTCTATCTTCATTCCTCAATAATCAATCTCCAATCCTAGATCCTCAATCCCCAATCTTCAATCCTTAATACTCAATCTTCAATCCTCAATCCGGAGTCATCAATCTTCAATCCTCAATGCTCAATCCTCAATCCTCAATCCTCAGTCCTCAATCCACAATCCTCAATCCTCAACCTCAATCCTCAATCCTCAATCCTCAATCTTCAATCATCAATATTCAATCTTCAATCCTCAATCCTCAATCCTCAATCCTCAATCCTCAATCCTCAATCTGCAATCCTCAATCCTCAAACCTCAATCCTCAATCCTCAATCTTCAATCCTCAATACTCAATCTTCAATCCCCAATCCTCAATTCTCAATCCTCAATCCTCATTCCCCAACCCTCAATCCTCATTCCTCAAACCTCAACCCCCAACCCTCAGTCCTCATACTCAATTCTCAATTCTCAATCCTCAATCCTCAATCCTCAATCTTCAATCCTCAATAATCAATCTCCAATCCTCAATCCTCAATCCTCGGTCCTCAATCCTCAGGCATAAATACTCAATCTTCAATACTCAATCCTCAATCCTCAATCCGCAATCCTCAATTCTCAAACCTCAATCCTCAATCCTCAATATTCAATCATCAATACTCAATCTGCAATCCTCAATCCTCTATCCTCAATCCTCAATCCTCAATCCTCAATCCTCAATCCTCAATACTCAATCCTCAATCCTCAATCCTCATTCTTCAATCCTCAATACCCAATCCTCAACCTTCAATTCTCAATCCTCAATCCTCAATCCTAATTCCTCAATCCTCAACCCTCAATCCTCAATCCTCAATCCGCAATATTCAATCCTCAATACTCAATCTTCAATCATCAATCCTCAATCCTCAATTCTCAGTCGTCAATCCTCAGTCATCAATCCTCAATCTTCAATACTCTATCGTCAATCCTTAGTCCTCAATCCTCAATCCTCAATCCTAAATACCCAATCCTCAGTCTTCAATCCTCAATCCTCAATCCTCAATTCTCAATCCTCAATCCTTAATCCTCGGACCTCAAACATCAATATTCAACCCTCAGTCCTCGTCCTCAATCCACAACCCTCAATCCTCAGTCCTCAATATTCAATCATCAATATTCAATCTTCAATCCTCAATCCTCAATCCTCAATCCTCAATCCTCAATCCTCAATCCTCAATCTTCAACCCTGAATCCTCAATCCTCAATACTCAATCCTCAATCTTCAATCCTCAATACTCAATCTTCAATCCTCAATCCTCAATCCTCAATCCTCAATCCTCAATCTTCAATCCTCAACACTCAATCTTCAATCCTCAATCCTCAGTCCTCAATCCTCAATCCTCAATCCTCAATCCTCAATTCTCAATCTTCAATCCTCAATCCTCAACCCTCAATCCTCAATTCTCAATACTCAGTCCTCAATTCTCAGTCCTCAAACCTCAATCCTGAATCCACAATCCCGAATCCTCAATCTTCAGACCTCAGTCCTCAACAATCAGCCGTCAATTCTCAGTCCTCAATAGAATATCATCAATTCACACATTTCAATACTCAATACTCAATCTGCAATCTTCAAATCTCTATCCACAAACATCAATTCTCATCACTCAACCCTCAACACTCAGTCCCCAATCCTCAATCTTCAATCCTCAATCCTCAATCCTCAATTCTCAATCCTCAATCCTCAGTCCTCAGACCTCAAACCTCAATCCTCAACTCTCAGCCCTCATCCTCAATCCTCAATCCTCAATCTTCAATCCTCAGTCCTCAATCCGCAAGCCTCAATCCTCAATCCTCAATCCTCAGTCCTCAAACAACAATCCTCAACACTCAATTCTCAATCCTCAACATTCAATCCTCAATCCTCAATCCTCAATCCCCAATCCACAATCCTCAGGCATCAATACTCAATCTTCAATACTCAATCCTCAATCCTCAATCCTCAATCCTCAATCCTCAAACCTCAATCCCCATTCCTCAAACCTCAATCCTCAACTCTCAGTCCTCATCCTCAGTTCTCAATACTCAATCATCAATCCTCAATTCTCAATCTTCAATCCTCAATAATCAACCTCCAATCCTAGATCCTCAATCCCCAATCTTCAATCCTTAATCCTCAATCTTCAATCCTTAATTCTCAATCGTCAATCTTCAATCCTCAATACTCAATCTTCAATCCTCAATCCTCAATCCTCAATCCTCAGGCATCAATACTCAATCTTCAATACTCAATCCTCAATCCTCAATCCTCAATCCTCAATCCTCAATCCTCAACCCTCAATCCTCATGCCTCAAACCTCAATCCTCAACCCTCAGTCCTCATCCTCAATTCTCAATTCTCAATCCTCAATCCTCAATCCTCAATCTTCAATCCTCAATCCTCAAACCTCAATCCTCAACCGTCAGTCCTCGTCCTCAATCCTCAAACCTCAATCCTCAATCCTCAATATTCAATCTTCAATACTCAACCTTCTATCCTCAATGCTCTATCCTCAATCCTCAATCCTCAATCCTCGATATTCAAGACACAACCCTCAGCCATCAATCCTCAATACTCAACCATCAATCCTCAATTCTCAATACTCAATAGAATATTCTGAATACTCATGGTTCAATACTCAATCCTCAATATTCAATAATCAAATCTCAATCCTCCACCTTAAATCCTCAATACTCAATTTCAATCCTCAATCCTCAGTTCTCAATCCCCAATACTCAATCCTCAATCGCCAATCCTCAATCCCCAATCGTCAATCTTCAATCCTCAACCTCAATCCTCAATCCTCAATCCTCAATCCTCAATCTTCAATCATCAATATTCAATCTTCAATCCTCAATCCTCAATCCTCAACCCTCAATCCTCAATCCTCAGGCATCAATACTCAATCTTCAATACTCAATCCTCAATCCTCAATCCTCAATCCCCAATACTCAATCCTCAATCGTCAATCCTCAATCCCGAATCCTCAATCTTCAATCCTCAACCTCAATCCTCAATCCTCAATCCTCAATCCTCAATCTTCAATCATCAATATTCAATCTTCAATCCTCAATCCTCAATACTCAATCCTCAATCCTCAATCCTCAGGCATCAGTACTCAATCTTCAATACTCAATCCTCAATCCTCAATCCTCAATCCTCAATCCTCAACCCTCAATCCTCATTCCTCAAACCTCAATCCTCAACCCTCAGTTCTCATACTCAATTCTCAATTCTCAATCCTCAATTCTCAATCCTCAATCTTCAATCCTCAATAATCAATCTCCAATTCTAGATCCTCAATCCCCAATCTTCAATCCTTAATCCTCAATCTTCAATCCCCAATCCCCAGTACTTAATCTTCAATCCTCAATGCTCAAACCTCAATGCTCAACCCTCAGTCCTCATCCTCAATTCTCAATTCTCAATCCTCAATCCTCAATCCTCAATCTTCAATCCTCAATAATCAATATCCGATCCTAGATCCTCAATCCCCAATCTTCAATCGTTAATCCTCAATCTTCAATCGTCAATCCTCAAACCTCAATCCTCAATCCTCATTCTTCAATCCTAAATACCCAATCCTCAATCTTCAATCCTCAATCCTCAATCCTCAATTCTCAAACCTCATTTCTCAATCCTCAATCCTCAAACCTCAATCTTCAATCCTGAATATTCAATCATCAATACTCAATCTTCAATCCTCAATGCTCTATCGTCAATCCTCAATCCTCAATCCTCAATATTCAAGACACAACCCTCAGCCATCAATCCTCAATACTCAACCATCAATACTCAATTCTCAATACTCAATAGAATATTCTGAATACTCATGGTTCAATACTCAATCCACAATATTCAATAATCAAATCTCAATCCTCAATCTTCAATTCTCAATACTCAATTTCAATCCTCAATCCTCAGTTCTCAATCCCCAATACTCAATCCTCAATCGTCAATCCTCAATCCCCAATCCTCAATCTTCAATCCTCAACCTCAATCCTCAATCCTCAATCCTCAATCCTCAATCTTCAATCATCAATATTCAATCTTCAATCCTCAATCCTCAATCCTCAATCCTGAATCCTCAATCCTCAATCTTCAATCCTCAATCCTCAATCCTCAATCCTCAATCCTCAATCTTCAATCCTCAATACTCAATCTTCAATCCCCAATCCTCAATTCTCAATCCTCAATCCTCAATGTTCAATCCTCAATACTCAATCTTCAATCCTCAATCCTGAATCCTCAATCCTCAATCCTCATTCTTCAATCCTCAATACCCAATCCTCAATCTTCAATCCTCAATCCTCAACTCTCAATCCTCAATCCTCAATCCTCAGACCTCACACATCAATTCTCAACCCTCAGTCCTCGTCCTCAATCCACAATCCTCAATCCCCAATACTCAATCCTCAATCGTCAATCCTCAATCCCGAATCCTCAATCTTCAATCCTCAACCTCAATCCTCAATCCTCAATCCTCAATCCTCAATCTTCAATCATCAATATTCAATCTTCAATCCTCAATCCTCAATACTCAATCCTCAATCCTCAATCCTCAGGCATCAGTACTCAATCTTCAATACTCAATCCTCAATCCTCAATCCTCAATCCTCAATCCTCAACCCTCAATCCTCATTACTCAAACCTCAATCCTCAACCCTCAGTTCTCATACTCAATTCTCAATTCTCAATCCTCAATTCTCAATCCTCAATCTTCAATTCTCAATAATCAATCTCCAATTCTAGATCCTCAAACCCCAATCTTCAATCCTTAATCCTCAATCTTCAATCCCCAATCCCCAGTACTTAATCTTCAATCCTCAATGCTCAAACCTCAATGCTCAACCCTCAGTCCTCATCCTCAATTCTCAATTCTCAATCCTCAATCCTCAATCCTCAATCTTCAATCCTCAATAATGAATATCCGATCCTAGACCCTCAATCCCCAATCTTCAATCGTTAATCCTCAATCTTCAATCGTCAATCCCCAGTCATCAATCTTCAATCCTCAATGCTCAATCCTCAATCCTCAATCCTCAGTCCTCAATCACCAATCCTCAATCCTCAAACCTCAATACCCAACCGTCAGTCCTCGTCCTCAATCCTCAAACCTCAATCCTCAATCCTCAATATTCAATCATCAATACTCAATCTTCAATCCTCAATCCTCAAACCTCAATCCTCAATCCTCATTCTTCAATCCTAAATACCCAATCCTCAATCTTCAATCCTCAATCCTCAATCCTCAATTCTCAATCCTCAATCCTTAATCCTCAGACCTCAAACATCAATCTTCAACCCTCAGTCCTCGTCCTCAATCCACAACCCTCAATTCTCAGTCCTCAATATTCAATCATCAATATTCAATCTTCAATCCTCAATCCTCAATCCTCAATCCTCAATCCTCAATCCTCAGTCTTCAACCCTGAATCCTCAATCCTCAATACTCAATCCTGAATCTTCAATCCTCAATACTCAATCTTCAATCCTCAATCCTCAATCCTCAATCCTCAATCCTCAATCTTCAATCCTCAACACTCAATCTTCAATCCTCAATCCTCAATCCTCAATCCTCAATCCTCATTCTTCAATCCTCAATACCCAATCCTCAACCTTCAATCCTCAATCCTCAATCCTCAATCCTAATTCCTCAATCCTCATTCTTCAACCCTCAATACACAATCCTCAATTTCAATCCTCAATCCTCAAACCTCATTTCTCAATCCTCAATCCTCAAGCCTCAGCCCTCATCCTCCATCCTCAATCCTCAATCCTCCTTCCTCAATCTTCAATCCTCAATTCTCAATCTCCAATCCTCGATCCTCAATCATCAATCCTCAATCCTCAATCCTCAGGCATCAATACTCAATCTTCAATACTCAATCCTCAATCCTCAATCCTCAATCCCCAATACTCAATCCTCAATCGTCAATCCTCAATCTCGAATCCTCAATCTTCAATCCTCAACCTCAATCCTCAATCCTCAATCCTCAATCCTCAATCTTCAATCATCAATATTCAATCTTCAATCCTCAATCCTCAATCCTCAATCCTCAATCCTCAGGCATCAGTACTCAATCTTCAATACTCAATCCTCAATCCTCAATCCTCAATTCTCAATCCTCAACCCTCAATCCTCATTCCTCAAACCTCAATCCTCAACCCTCAGTTCTCATACTCAATTCTCAATTCTCAATCCTCAATTCTCAATCCTCAATCTTCAATCCTCAATAATCAATCTCCAATTCTAGATCCTCAATCCCCAATCTTCAATCCTTAATCCTCAATCTTCAATCCCCAATCCCCAGTACTTAATCTTCAATCCTCTATGCTCAAACCTCAATACTCAACCCTCAGTCCTCATCCTCAATTCTCAATTCTCAATCCTCAATCCTCAATCCTCAATCTTCAATCCTCAATAATCAATATCCGATCCTAGATCCTCAATCCCCAATCTTCAATCGTTAATCCTCAATCATCAATCGTCAATCCCCAGTCATCAATCTTCAATCCTCAATGCACAATCCTCAATCCTCAATCCTCAGTCCTCAATCCCCAATCCTCAATGCTCAAACCTCAATACCCAACCGTCAGTCCTCGTCCTCAATCCTCAAACCTCAATCCTCAATTCTCAATATTCAATCATCAATACTCAATCTTCAATCCTCAATCGTCAAACCTCAATCCTCAATCCTCATTCTTCAATCCTAAATACCCAATCCTCAATCTTCAATCCTCAATCCTCAATCCTCAATTCTCAATCCTCAATCCTTAATCCTCAGACCTCAAACATCAATCTTCAACCCTCAGTCCTCGTCCTCAATCCACAACCCTCAATCCTCAGTCCTCAATATTCAATCATCAATATTCAATCTTCAATCCTCAATCCTCAATCCTCAATCCTCAATCCTCAATCCTCAGTCTTCAACCCTGAATCCTCAATCCTCAATACTCAATCCTGAATCTTCAATCCTCAATACTCAATCTTCAATCCTCAATCCTCAATCCTCAATCCTCAATCCTCAATCTTCAATCCTCAACACTCAATCTTCAATCCTCAATCCTCAATCCTCAATCCTCAATCCTCATTCTTCAATCCTCAATACCCAATCCTCAACCTTCAATCCTCAATCCTCAATCCTCAATCCTAATTCCTCAATCCTCATTCTTCAACCCTCAATACACAATCCTCAATTTCAATCCTCAATCCTCAAACCTCATTTCTCAATACTCAATTCTCAAACCTCAATCTTCAATCCTGAATATTCAATTATCAATACTCAATCTTCAATCCTCAATGCTCTATCCTCAATCCTCAATCCTCAATCCTCAATATTCTAGACACAACCCTCAGCCATCAATCCTCAATACTCAACCATCAATCCTCAATTCTCAATACTCAATAGAATATTCTGAATACTCATGGTTCAATACTCAATCCACAATATTCAATAATCAAATCTCAATCCTCAATCTTCAATTCTCAATACTCAATATCAATCCTCAATCCTCAGTTCTCAATCCCCAATACTCAATCCTCAATCGTCAATCCTCAATCCCCAATCCTCAATCTTCAATCCTCAACCTCAATCCTCAATCCTCAATCCTCAATCCTCAATCTTCAATCATCAATATTCAATCTTCAATCCTCAATCCTCAATCCTCAATCCTGAATCCTCAATCCTCAATCTTCAATCCTCAATCCTCAATCCTCAATCCTCAATCCTCAATCTTCAATCCTCAACCTCAATCCTCAATCCTCAATCCTCAATCCTCAATCTTCAATCATCAATATTCAATCTTCAATCCTCAATCCTCAATCCTCAATCCTGAATCCTCAATCCTCAATCTTCAATCCTCAATCCTCAATCCTCAATCCTCAATCCTCAATCTTCAATCCTCAATACTCAATCTTCAATCCCCAATCCTCAGTTCTCAATCCTCAATCCTCAATGTTCAATCCTCAATACTCAATCTTCAATCCTCAATCCTGAATCCTCAATCCTCAATCCTCATTCTTCAATCCTCAATACCCAATCCTCAATCTTCAATCCTCAATCCTCAACTCTCAATCCTCAATCCTCAATCCTCAGACCTCACACATCAATACTCAACCCTCAGTCCTCGTCCTCAATCCACAATCCTCAATCCCCAATACTCAATCCTCAATCGTCAATCCTCAATCCCGAATCCTCAATCTTCAATCCTCAACCTCAATCCTCAATCCTCAATCCTCAATCCTCAATCTTCAATCATCAATATTCAATCTTCAATCCTCAATCCTCAATACTCAATCCTCAATCCTCAATCCTCAGGCATCAGTACTCAATCTTCAATACTCAATCCTCAATCCTCAATCCTCAATCCTCAATCCTCAACCCTCAACCCTCAATCCTCATTACTCAAACCTCAATCCTCAACCCTCAGTTCTCATACTCAATTCTCAATTCTCAATCCTCAATTCTCAATCCTCAATCTTCAATTCTCAATAATCAATCTCCAATTCTAGATCCTCAATCCCCAATCTTCAATCCTTAATCCTCAATCTTCAATCCCCAATCCCCAGTACTTAATCTTCAATCCTCAATGCTCAAACCTCAATGCTCAACCCTCAGTCCTCATCCTCAATTCTCAATTCTCAATCCTCAATCCTCAATCCTCAATCTTCAATCCTCAATAATGAATATCCGATCCTAGACCCTCAATCCCCAATCTTCAATCGTTAATCCTCAATCTTCAATCGTCAATCCCCAGTCATCAATCTTCAATCCTCAATGCTCAATCCTCAATCCTCAATCCTCAGTCCTCAATCCCCAATCCTCAATCCTCAAACCTCAATACCCAACCGTCAGTCCTCGTCCTCAATCCTCAAACCTCAATCCTCAATCCTCAATATTCAATCATCAATACTCAATCTTCAATCCTCAATCCTCAAACCTCAATCCTCAATCCTCATTCTTCAATCCTAAATACCCAATCCTCAATCTTCAATCCTCAATCCTCAATCCTCAATTCTCAATCCTCAATCCTTAATCCTCAGACCTCAAACATCAATCTTCAACCCTCAGTCCTCGTCCTCAATACACAACCCTCAATTCTCAGTCCTCAATATTCAATCATCAATATTCAATCTTCAATCCTCAATCCTCAATCCTCAATCCTCAATCCTCAATCCTCAGTCTTCAACCCTGAATCCTCAATCCTCAATACTCAATCCTGAATCTTCAATCCTCAATACTCAATCTTCAATCCTCAATCCTCAATCCTCAATCCTCAATCCTCAATCTTCAATCCTCAACACTCAATCTTCAATCCTCAATCCTCAATCCTCAATCCTCAATCCTCATTCTTCAATCCTCAATACCCAATCCTCAACCTTCAATCCTCAATCCTCAATCCTCAATCCTAATTCCTCAATCCTCATTCTTCAACCCTCAATACACAATCCTCAATTTCAATCCTCAATCCTCAAACCTCATTTCTCAATCCTCAATTCTCAAACCTCAATCTTCAATCCTGAATATTCAATGATCAATACTCAATCTTCAATCCTCAATGCTCTATCCTCAATCCTCAACCCTCAGCCCTTATCCTCCATCCTCAATCCTCAATCCTCAATCTTCAATCCTCAATTCTCAATCTTCAATCCTCGATCCTCAATCTTCAATCCTCGATCCTGAATCATCAATACTCAATCCTCAATCCTCAGGCATCAATACTCAATCTTCAATACTCAATCCTCAATCCTCAATCCTCAATCCTGAATCCTCAATCCTCAACCCTCAATCCTCATTCCTCAAACCTCAATCCTCAACCCTCAGTTCTCATACTCAATTCTCAATTCTCAATCCTCAATTCTCAATCCTCAATCTTCAATCCTCAATAATCAATCTCCAATTCTAGATCCTCAATCCCCAATCTTCAATCCTTAATCCTCAATCTTCAATCCCCAATCCCCAGTACTTAATCTTCAATCCTCAATGCTCAAACCTCAATGCTCAACCCTCAGTCCTCATCCTCAATTCTCAATTCTCAATCCTCAATCCTCAATCCTCAATCTTCAATCCTCAATAATCAATATCCGATCCTAGATCCTCAATCCCCAATCTTCAATCGTTAATCCTCAATCTTCAATCGTCAATCCCCAGTCATCAATCTTCAATCCTCAATGCTCAATCCTCAATCCTCAATCCTCAGTCCTCAATCCCCAATCCTCAATCCTCAAACCTCAATACCCAACCGTCAGTCTTCGTCCTCAATCCTCAAACCTCAATCCTCAATCCTCAGTATTCAATCATCAATACTCAATCTTCAATCCTCAATCCTCAAACCTCAATCCTCAATCCTCATTCTTCAATCCTAAATACCCAATCCTCAATCATCAATCCTCAATCCTCAATCCTCAATTCTCAATCCTCAATCCTTTATCCTCAGACCTCAAACATCAATCTTCAACCCTCAGTCCTCGTCCTCAATCCACAACCCTCAATCCTCAGTCCTCAATATTCAATCATCAATATTCAATCTTCAATCCTCAATCCTCAGTCCTCAATCCTCAATCCTCAGTCTTCAACCCTGAATCCTCAATCCTCAATACTCAATCCTGAAACTTCAATCCTCAATACTCAATCTTCAATCCTCAATCCTCAATCCTCAATCCTCAATCCTCAATCTTCAATCCTCAACACTCAATCTTCAATCCTCAATCCTCAATCCTCAATCCTCAATCCTCATTCTTCAATCCTCAATACCCAATCCTCAACCTTCAATCCTCAATCCTCAATCCTCAATCCTAATTCCTCAATCCTCATTCTTCAACCCTCAATACACAATCCTCAATTTCAATCCTCAATCCTCAAACCTCATTTCTCAATCCTCAATCCTCAAGCCTCAGCCCTCATCCTCCATCCTCAATCCTCAATCCTCCATCCTCAATCTTCAATCCTCAATCCTCAATCTTCAATCCTCGATCCTCAATCATCAATCCTCAATCCTCAATCCTCAGGCATCAATACTCAATCTTCAATGCTCAATCCTCAATCCTCAATTCTCAATCCTCATTCCCCAACCCTCAATCCTCATTCCTCAAACCTCAATCCTCAACCCTCAGTCCCCATACTCATTCTCAATTCTCAACCTTCAATCCTCAATCCTCAATCTTCAATCCTCAATAATCAATCTCCAATCCTCAATCCTCAATCCTCGATCCTCAATCCTCAGGCATCAATACTCAATCTTCAATACTCAATCCTCAATCCTCAATTCTCAATCCTCAATCCTCAACCCTCAATCCTCATGCCTCAAACCTCAATCCTCAACCCTCAGTCCTCATCCTCAATTCTCAATTCTCAATCCTCGATCCTCAATCCTCAATCTTCAATCCTCAATAATCAATCTCCAATCCTAGATCCTCAACCCCAATCTTCAATCCTTAATACTCAATCTTAAATCCTCATTCCTCAATCCTCAATCCTCAATCCTCAATCTTCAATCCTCAATACTCAATCTGCAATCCTCAATCCTCAATCCTCAATCCTCAATCCTCAATCCTCAACCATCAATCCTCATTCCTCAAACCTCAATCCTCAACCCTCAGTCCTCATCGTCAATTCTCAATTCTCAATCCTCAATCCTCAATCCACAATCTTCAATCCTCAATAATCAATATCCGATCCTAGATCCTCAATACCCAATCTTCAATCGTTAATACTCAATCTTCAAACCTCAATGCTCAATCCTCAATCCTCAATCCTCAGTCCTCAATCCCCAATCCTCAATCATCAAACCTCAATCCTCAACGGTCAGTCCTCGTCCTCAATCCTCAAACCTCAATCCTCAATACTCAATATTCGATCATCAATACTCAATCATCAATCCTCAATCCTCAAACCTCAATCCTCAATCCTCAATCCTCAATCCCCAATCCCCATTCCTCAAACCTCAATCCTCAACCCTCAGTCCTCATCCTCAATTCTCAATTCTCAATCCTCAATCCTCAATCCTCAATCTTCAATCCTCAATAATCAATCTCCGATCCTATGTCCTCAATCCCCAAGCTTCAATCGTTAATCGTCAATCTTCAGTCCTCAATCCCCAGTCATCAATCTTCAATCCTCAATGGTCAATCCTCAATCCTCAATCCTCAGTCCTCAATCCCCAATCCTCAATCCTCAAACCTCAATACTCAACCGTCAGTCCTCGTCCTCAATCCTCAAACCTCAATCCTCAATCCACAATATTCAATCATCAATACTCAATCTTCAATCCTCAATCCTCAAACCACAATCCTCAATCCTCATTCTTCAATCCTAAATACCCAATCTTCAATTTCCAATCCTCAACCCTCAATCCTCAATTCTCAATCCTCAATCCCTAATCCTCAGACCTCAAACATCAATATTCAACCCTCAGTCCTCGTCCTCAATCCACAACCCTCAATCCTCAGTCCTCAATATTCAATCATCAATATTCAATCTTCAATCCTCAATCCTCAATCCTCAATCCTCAATCCTCAATCCTCAATCCTCAATCCTCAATCTTCAACCCTGAATCCTCAATCCTCAATACTCAGTCCTCAATCTTCAATCCTCAATTCTCAATCTTCGATCCTCAATCCTCAATCCTCAATCCTCAATCCTCAATCCTCAATATTCAATCATCAATACTCAATCATCAATCCTCAATCCTCAAACCTCAATCCTCAATACCCAATAGTCAACCTTCAATCCTCAATCCTCAGTCCTCAACCCTCAATCCTCACTCCTCATTCTTCAATCCTCAATACCCAGTCCTCAATCTTCAATCCTCAATCCTCAATCCTCAATCCTCAATCCTCAATTCTCAATCGTCAATCCTCAGTCCTCTGTCCTCAAACCTCAATCCTCAACCCTCAGCCCTCATCCTCCATCTTCAATCCTCTATCCTCAATCCTCAATCTTCAATCCTCAATACTCAATCTTCAATACTCAATCCTCAATCCTCAATCCTCATTCTTCAATCCTCAATATCCAATCCTCAATCTTCAATCCTCAATCCTCAATCCTCAATTCTCAATCCTCAATCCTCGATCCCCAGACCTCAAACATCAATACTCGACCCTCAGTCCTCGTCCTCAATCCACAACCCTCAATCCTCAATCCTCAATCTTCAATCATAAATATTCAATCTTCAGTCCTCAATCCTCAATCCTCAATCCTCAATCCTCAACCCTCAATGTTCAATCCGCAATGCCCAATCCTCAATCTTCAATCCTCAATCCTCAATCCTCAATCCTCAGTTCTGAATCTTCAATCCTCAATCCTCAATCCTCAATCCTCAATTCTCAATACTCAGTCCTCAATTCTCAGTCCTCAAACCTCAATCCTGAATCCACAATCCTGAATCCTCAATCTTCAGACCTCAGTCCTCAACAATCAGTCGTCAATTCTCAGTCCTCAATAGAATATCATCAATTCACACATTTCAATACTCAATACTCAATCTGCAATCTTCAAATCTCTATCCACAAACATCAATTCTCATCACTCAACCCTCAACACTCAGTCCCCAATCCTCAATCTTCAATCCTCAATCCTCAAACCTCAATTCTCAATCCTCAATCCTCAGTCCTCAGACCTCAAACCTCAATCCTCAACTCTCAGCCCTCATCCTCTATCCTCAATCCTCAATCTTCAATCCTCAATCCTCAATCCGCAAGCCTCAATCCTCAATCCTCAATCCTCAGTCCTCAAACAACAATCCTCAACACTCAATTCTCAATCCTCAATGTTCAATCCTCAATCCTCAATCCTCAATCCCCAATCCACAATCCTCAGGCATTAATACGCGATCTTCAATACTCAATCCTCAATCCTCAATCCTCAATCCTCAATCCTCAAACCTCAATCCCCATTCCTCAAACCTCAATCCTCAACTCTCAGTCCTCATCCTCAGTTCTCAATACTCAATCATCAATCCTCAATTCTCAATCTTCAATCCTCAATAATCAACCTCCAATCCTAGATCCTCAATCCCCAACCTTCAATCCTTAATCCTCAATCTTCAATCCTTAATTCTCAATCGTCAATCTTCAATCCTCAATACTTAATCTTCAATCCTCAATCCTCAATCCTCAATCCTCAATCCTTAATCCTCAATCGTCAATCTTCACTCCTCAATACTCAATCTTCAACCCTCAATCCTCAATCCTCAATCCTCAATCCTCATTCTTCAATACTCAATACCCAATCCTCAATCTTCAATCCTCAATCCTCAATCCTCAATTCTCAATCCTCAATCCTCAGTCCTCTGTCCTCAAACCTCAACCCTCTACCCTCAGCCCTCATCCTCCATCCTCAATCCTCAATCATCAATCCTCAATCTTATATCCTCAATATTCAATCTTCAATCCTCAATGCTCAATCCTCAATCCTCAATCCTCAATCCTCAGTGATCAATACTCAATCTTCAATACTCAATCCTCAATCCTCAATCCTCAATCCTCAATCCTCAATCCTCAATCCTCAATCCTCAATCCTCAATCCCCAATTCCCAAACCTCAATCCTCAACCCTCAGCCCTCATCCTCAATTCTCAATTCTCAATCCTCAATCATCAATCCTCAATCTTCAATCCTCAATCCTGAATCCTCAATCCTCAATCATCAGTACTCAATCCTCAATCCTCAACCTTCAATCCTCAATACTCAATCTTCAATCCTCAATCCTCAACCCTCAATCCTCAATCCTCAATCTTCAATCCTCAATCCTCAATCCTCAATCTTCAATCCTCAATACTCAATCTGCAATCCTCAATCCTCAAACCTCAATCCTCAATCCTCATTCTTCAATCCTCAATGCCCAATCCTCAATCTTCAATCCTCAATCCTCAATCCTCAATTCTCAATCCTCAATCCTTAATCCTCAATCCTCAATCCTCAATTCTCAATCCTCAATCCTCAGTCCTGTGTCCTCAAACCTCAACCCTCTACCCTCAGCCCTCATCCTCCATCCTCAATCCTCAATCATCAATCCTCAATCTTATATCCTCAATATTCAATCTTCAATCCTCAATGCTCAATCCTCAATCCTCAATCCTCAGTCCTCAATCCTCAGTGATCAATACTCAATCTTCAATACTCAATCCTCAATCCTCAATCCTCAATCCTCAATCCTCAATCCTCAATCTTCAATCCTCAACACTCAATCTTCAATCCTCAATCCTCAATCCTCAATCCTCAATCCTCATTCTTCAATCCTCAATACCCAATCCTCAATCTTCAATCCTGAATCCTCAATCCTCAATCCTCAATCCTCAATCCTCAATCCTCAATCCTCAATCCTCAATCCCCAATTCCCAAACCTCAATCCTCAACCCTCAGCCCTCATCCTCAATTCTCAATTCTCAATCCTCAATACCCAATCCCCAATATCAATCCTCAATCCTCAATCCTCATTTCTCAATCCTCAATCCTCAATCCTCAGCCCTCATCCTCCATCCTCAATCCTCAATCCTCAATCCTCAATCCTCAATCTTCAATCCTCAATTCTCAATATTCAATCCTCGATCCTCAATCATCAATCCTCAATCCTCTATCCTCAGGCATCAATACTCAGTCTTCAATGCTCAATCCTCAATCCTCAATCCTTCATCCTCATTCCCCAACCCTCAATCCTCATTCCTCAAACCTCAATCCTCAACCCTCAGACCTCATACTCAATTCTCAATTCTCAATTCTCAATCCTCAATCCTCAATCCTCAATCCCCAATCCTCAATCCTCAATCCTCATTCTTCAATCCTCAACACCCAATCCTCAATCTTCAATCCTCAACCTCAATCCTCAATACTCAATCCTCAATCCTCAATACTCAATCTGCAATCGTCAATCCTCAATCCTCAATCCTCAATCCTCAAACTTCAATCCTCAATCCCCAGTCATCAATCTTCAATCCTCAATGGTCAATCCTCAATCCTCAATCCTCAGTCCTCAATCCCCAATCCTCAATCCTCAAACCTCAATCCTCAATCCTCAATATTCAATCATCAATACTCAATCTTCAATCCTCAATCCTCAATCCTCAATCCTCAATCCTCAATCCTCAATCCTCAATCCTCAATCCTCAATCCTCAGTCCTCAATCCTCAATCCTCAATCCACAATCCTCAACCTTCAATACTCAATAATCAATCTCCAATCCTAGATCCTCAATCCTCAATCCTGAATCCTCAATCCTCAATCCTCATTCTTCAATCCTCAATACCTAATCCTCAATCTTCAATCCTCAAACATCAATCCTCAATTCTCAATCCTCAGTCGTCAGTCCTCAGCCGTCAAACCTCAATCCCCGACCCTTAGCACTCATCCTCAATCCTCAGTCCTCAATCCTCAATCCCCAAACCTAAATCCTCTACCGCCAGTCCTCGTCCTCAATCCTCAAACCTCAATCCTCAATCCTCAATATTTAATCATCAATACTCAATCTTCTATCCTCAATCCTCAATCCTCAATCCTCAATCCTCAATCCTCAATCCTCTATATTCAATCATCAATACTCAACCTTCAATCCTCAATCTTCAATCCTCAATACTCAATCTTCAATCCTCAATCCTCAATCCTCAATCCTCAATCCTCAATCCTCAATTCTCAGGCATCAATACTCAATCTACAATATTCAATCCTCAATCCTTAATACTCAATCCACAATCCTCAACCTACAATACTCAATACTCAATCTTCAATCCTCAATCCTCAAACCTCAATCCTCAATCCTCAGTCCTCAATCCTCAATATTCAATCCTCAATACTCAATCTTCAATCATCAATCCTCAATCCTCAATTCTCAGTCGTCAATCCTCAGTCATCAATCCTCAATCTTCAATACTCAATCGTCAATCCTTAGTCCTCAATCCTCAATCCTCAATCCTCGTTCCTCAAACCTCAATCCTCAACCCTCAGTCTTCATCCTCAATTCTCAATTCTCAATCCTCAGTCCTCAATCCCCAATCCTCAATCATCAATCCTCAATCCTCAATCCTCACTACTCAGTACACAATCCTCTATCCTCAATCTTCAATTCTCAATACTCAATCTTAAATCCTCATTCCTCAATCCTCAATCCTCAATCCTCAATCATCAATCCTCAATACTCAATCTGCAATCCTCAATCCTCAATCCTCAATCCTCAATCCTCAACCATCAATCCTCATTCCTCAAACCTCAATCCTCAACCCTCAGTCCTCATCGTCAATTCTCAATTCTCAATCCTCAATCCTCAATCCACAATCTTCAATCCTCAATAATCAATATCCGATCCTAGATCCTCAATACCCAATCTTCAATCGTTAATACTCAATCTTCAAACCTCAATGCTCAATCCTCAATCCTCAATCCTCAGTCCTCAATCCCCAATCCTCAATCATCAAACCTCAATCCTCAACGGTCAGTCCTCGTCCTCAATCCTCAAACCTCAATCCTCAATACTCAATATTCGATCATCAATACTCAATCATCAATCCTCAATCCTCAAACCTCAATCCTCAATCCTCAATCCTCAATCCCCAATCCCCATTCCTCAAACCTCAATCCTCAACCCTCAGTCCTCATCCTCAATTCTCAATTCTCAATCCTCAATCCTCAATCCTCAATCTTCAATCCTCAATAATCAATCTCCGATCCTATGTCCTCAATCCCCAAGCTTCAATCGTTAATCCTCAATCTTCAGTCCTCAATCCCCAGTCATCAATCTTCAATCCTCAATGGTCAATCCTCAATCCTCAATCCTCAGTCCTCAATCCCCAATCCTCAATCCTCAAACCTCAATACTCAACCGTCAGTCCTCGTCCTCAATCCTCAAACCTCAATCCTCAATCCACAATATTCAATCATCAATACTCAATCTTCAATCCTCAATCCTCAAACCACAATCCTCAATCCTCATTCTTCAATCCTAAATACCCAATCCTCAATTTCCAATCCTCAACCCTCAATCCTCAATTCTCAATCCTCAATCCCTAATCCTCAGACCTCAAACATCAATATTCAACCCTCAGTCCTCGTCCTCAATCCACAACCCTCAATCCTCAGTCCTCAATATTCAATCATCAATATTCAATCTTCTATCCTCAATCCTCAATCCTCAATCCTCAATCCTCAATCCTCAATCCTCAATCCTCAATCTTCAACCCTGAATCCTCAATCCTCAATACTCAGTCCTCAATCTTCAATCCTCAATTCTCAATCTTCGATCCTCAATCCTCAATCCTCAATCCTCAATCCTCAATCCTCAATATTCAATCATCAATACTCAATCTTCAATCCTCAATCCTCAAACCTCAATCCTCAATACCCAATAGTCAACCTTCAATCCTCAATCCTCAGTCCTCAACCCTCAATCCTCACTCCTCATTCTTCAATCCTCAATACCCAGTCCTCAATCTTCAATCCTCAATCCTCAATCCTCAATTCTCAATCGTCAATCCTCAGTCCTCTGTCCTCAAACCTCAATCCTCAACCCTCAGCCCTCATCCTCCATCTTCAATCCTCTATCCTCAATCCTCAATCTTCAATCCTCAATACTCAATCTTCAATACTCAATCCTCAATCCTCAATCCTCATTCTTCAATCCTCAATATCCAATCCTCAATCTTCAATCCTCAATCCTCAATCCTCAATTCTCAATCCTCAATCCTCGATCCCCAGACCTCAAACATCAATACTCAACCCTCAGTCCTCGTCCTCAATCCACAACCCTCAATCCTCAATCCTCAATCTTCAATCATAAATATTCAATCTTCAGTCCTCAATCCTCAATCCTCAATCCTCAATCCTCAATCCTCAATGTTCAATCCGCAATGCCCAATCCTCAATCTTCAATCCTCAATCCTCAATCCTCAATCCTCAGTTCTGAATCTTCAATCCTCAATCCTCAATCCTCAATCCTCAATTCTCAATACTCAGTCCTCAATTCTCAGTCCTCAAACCTCAATCCTCAATCCACAATCCTGAATCCTCAATCTTCAGACCTCAGTCCTCAACAATCAGTCGTCAATTCTCAGTCCTCAATAGAATATCATCAATTCACACATTTCAATACTCAATACTCAATCTGCAATCTTCAAATCTCTATCCACAAACATCAATTCTCATCACTCAACCCTCAACACTCAGTCCCCAATCCTCAATCTTCAATCCTCAATCCTCAAACCTCAATTCTCAATCCTCAATCCTCAGTCCTCAGACCTCAAACCTCAATCCTCAACTCTCAGCCCTCATCCTCTATCCTCAATCCTCAATCTTCAATCCTCAATACTCAATCCGCAAGCCTCAATCCTCAATCCTCAATCCTCAGTCCTCAAACAACAATCCTCAACACTCAATTCTCAATCCTCAATGTTCAATCCTCAATCCTCAATCCTCAATCCCCAATCCACAATCCTCAGGCATTAATACGCGATCTTCAATACTCAATCCTCAATCCTCAATCCTCAATCCTCAATCCTCAAACCTCAATCCCCATTCCTCAAACCTCAATCCTCAACTCTCAGTCCTCATCCTCAGTTCTCAATACTCAATCATCAATCCTCAATTCTCAATCTTCAATCCTCAATAATCAACCTCCAATCCTAGACCCTCAATCCCCAACCTTCAATCCTTAATCCTCAATCTTCAATCCTTAATTCTCAATCGTCAATCTTCAATCCTCAATACTTAATCTTCAATCCTCAATCCTCAATCCTCAATCCTCAATCCTTAATCCTCAATCGTCAATCTTCACTCCTCAATACTCAATCTTCAACCCTCAATCCTCAATCCTCAATCCTCAATCCTCATTCTTCAATACTCAATACCCAATCCTCAATCTTCAATCCTCAATCCTCAATCCTCAATTCTCAATCCTCAATCCTCAGTCCTCTGTCCTCATCGTCAATTCTCAATTCTCAATCCTCAATCCTCAATCCACAATCTTCAATCCTCAATAATCAATATCCGATCCTAGATCCTCAATACCCAATCTTCAATCGTTAATACTCAATCTTCAAACCTCAATGCTCAATCCTCAATCCTCAATCCTCAGTCCTCAATCCCCAATCCTCAATCATCAAACCTCAATCCTCAACGGTCAGTCCTCGTCCTCAATCCTCAAACCTCAATCCTCAATACTCAATATTCGATCATCAATACTCAATCATCAATCCTCAATCCTCAAACCTCAATCCTCAATCCTCAATCCTCAATCCCCAATCCCCATTCCTCAAACCTCAATCCTCAACCCTCAGTCCTCATCCTCAATTCTCAATTCTCAATCCTCAATCCTCAATCCTCAATCTTCAATCCTCAATAATCAATCTCCGATCCTATGTCCTCAATCCCCAAGCTTCAATCGTTAATCCTCAATCTTCAGTCCTCAATCCCCAGTCATCAATCTTCAATCCTCAATGGTCAATCCTCAATCCTCAATCCTCAGTCCTCAATCCCCAATCCTCAATCCTCAAACCTCAATACTCAACCGTCAGTCCTCGTCCTCAATCCTCAAACCTCAATCCTCAATCCACAATATTCAATCATCAATACTCAATCTTCAATCCTCAATCCTCAAACCACAATCCTCAATCCTCATTCTTCAATCCTAAATACCCAATCCTCAATTTCCAATCCTCAACCCTCAATCCTCAATTCTCAATCCTCAATCCCTAATCCTCAGACCTCAAACATCAATATTCAACCCTCAGTCCTCGTCCTCAATCCACAACCCTCAATCCTCAGTCCTCAATATTCAATCATCAATATTCAATCTTCTATCCTCAATCCTCAATCCTCAATCCTCAATCCTCAATCCTCAATCCTCAATCTTCAACCCTGAATCCTCAATCCTCAATACTCAGTCCTCAATCTTCAATCCTCAATTCTCAATCTTCGATCCTCAATCCTCAATCCTCAATCCTCAATCCTCAATCCTCAATATTCAATCATCAATACTCAATCTTCAATCCTCAATCCTCAAACCTCAATCCTCAATACCCAATAGTCAACCTTCAATCCTCAATCCTCAGTCCTCAACCCTCAATCCTCACTCCTCATTCTTCAATCCTCAATACCCAGTCCTCAATCTTCAATCCTCAATCCTCAATCCTCAATTCTCAATCGTCAATCCTCAGTCCTCTGTCCTCAAACCTCAATCCTCAACCCTCAGCCCTCATCCTCCATCTTCAATCCTCTATCCTCAATCCTCAATCTTCAATCCTCAATACTCAATCTTCAATACTCAATCCTCAATCCTCAATCCTCATTCTTCAATCCTCAATATCCAATCCTCAATCTTCAATCCTCAATCCTCAATCCTCAATTCTCAATCCTCAATCCTCGATCCCCAGACCTCAAACATCAATACTCAACCCTCAGTCCTCGTCCTCAATCCACAACCCTCAATCCTCAATCCTCAATCTTCAATCATAAATATTCAATCTTCAGTCCTCAATCCTCAATCCTCAATCCTCAATCCTCAATCCTCAATGTTCAATCCGCAATGCCCAATCCTCAATCTTCAATCCTCAATCCTCAATCCTCAATCCTCAGTTCTGAATCTTCAATCCTCAATCCTCAATCCTCAATCCTCAATTCTCAATACTCAGTCCTCAATTCTCAGTCCTCAAACCTCAATCCTCAATCCACAATCCTGAATCCTCAATCTTCAGACCTCAGTCCTCAACAATCAGTCGTCAATTCTCAGTCCTCAATAGAATATCATCAATTCACACATTTCAATACTCAATACTCAATCTGCAATCTTCAAATCTCTATCCACAAACATCAATTCTCATCACTCAACCCTCAACACTCAGTCCCCAATCCTCAATCTTCAATCCTCAATCCTCAAACCTCAATTCTCAATCCTCAATCCTCAGTCCTCAGACCTCAAACCTCAATCCTCAACTCTCAGCCCTCATCCTCTATCCTCAATCCTCAATCTTCAATCCTCAATACTCAATCCGCAAGCCTCAATCCTCAATCCTCAATCCTCAGTCCTCAAACAACAATCCTCAACACTCAATTCTCAATCCTCAATGTTCAATCCTCAATCCTCAATCCTCAATCCCCAATCCACAATCCTCAGGCATTAATACGCGATCTTCAATACTCAATCCTCAATCCTCAATCCTCAATCCTCAATCCTCAAACCTCAATCCCCATTCCTCAAACCTCAATCCTCAACTCTCAGTCCTCATCCTCAGTTCTCAATACTCAATCATCAATCCTCAATTCTCAATCTTCAATCCTCAATAATCAACCTCCAATCCTAGACCCTCAATCCCCAACCTTCAATCCTTAATCCTCAATCTTCAATCCTTAATTCTCAATCGTCAATCTTCAATCCTCAATACTTAATCTTCAATCCTCAATCCTCAATCCTCAATCCTCAATCCTTAATCCTCAATCGTCAATCTTCACTCCTCAATACTCAATCTTCAACCCTCAATCCTCAATCCTCAATCCTCAATCCTCATTCTTCAATACTCAATACCCAATCCTCAATCTTCAATCCTCAATCCTCAATCCTCAATTCTCAATCCTCAATCCTCAGTCCTCTGTCCTCAAACCTCAACCCTCTACCCTCAGCCCTCATCCTCCATCCTCAATCCTCAATCATCAATCCTCAATCTTATATCCTCAATATTCAATCTTCAATCCTCAATGCTCAATCCTCAATCCTCAATCCTCAATCCTCAGTGATCAATACTCAATCTTCAATACTCAATCCTCAATCCTCAATCCTCAATCCTCAATCCTCAATCCTCAATCCTCAATCCTCAATCCTCAATCCCCAATTCCCAAACCTCAATCCTCAACCCTCAGCCCTCATCCTCAATTCTCAATTCTCAATCCTCAATCATCAATCCTCAATCTTCAATCCTCAATCCTGAATCCTCAATCCTCAATCATCAGTACTCAATCCTCAATCCTCAACCCTCAATCCTCAATCCTCAATCTTCAATCCTCAATCCTCAATCCTCAATCTTCAATCCTCAATACTCAATCTGCAACCCTCAATCCTCAAACCTCAATCCTCAATCCTCATTCTTCAATCCTCAATGCCCAATCCTCAATCTTCAATCCTCAATCCTCAATCCTCAATTCTCAATCCTCAATCCTTAATCCTCAATCCTCAATCCTCAATTCTCAATCCTCAATCCTCAGTCCTCTGTCCTCAAACCTCAACCCTCTACCCTCAGCCCTCATCCTCCATCCTCAATCCTCAATCATCAATCCTCAATCTTATATTCTCAATATTCAATCTTCAATCCTCAATGCTCAATCCTCAATCCTCAATCCTCAGTCCTCAATCCTCAGTGATCAATACTCAATCTTCAATACTCAATCCTCAATCCTCAATCCTCAATCCTCAATCCTCAATCCTCAATCTTCAATCCTCAACACTCAATCTTCAATCCTCAATCCTCAATCCTCAATCCTCAATCCTCATTCTTCAATCCTCAATACCCAATCCTCAATCTTCAATCCTGAATCCTCAATCCTCAATCCTCAATCCTCAATCCTCAATCCTCAATCCTCAATCCTCAATCCCCAATTCCCAAACCTCAATCCTCAACCCTCAGCCCTCATCCTCAATTCTCAATTCTCAATCCTCAATACCCAATCCCCAATATCAATCCTCAATCCTCAATCCTCATTTCTCAATCCGCAATCCTCAATCCTCAGCCCTCATCCTCCATCCTCAATCCTCAATCCTCAATCCTCAATCCTCAATCTTCAATCCTCAATTCTCAATATTCAATCCTCGATCCTCAATCATCAATCCTCAATCCTCTATCCTCAGGCATCAATACTCAGTCTTCAATGCTCAATCCTCAATCCTCAATCCTTCATCCTCATTCCCCAACCCTCAATCCTCATTCCTCAAACCTCAATCCTCAACCCTCAGACCTCATACTCAATTCTCAATTCTCAATTCTCAATCCTCAATCCTCAATCCTCAATCTTCAATCCTCAATAATCAATCTCCAATCCTCAATCCTCAATCCTCGATCCTCAATCCTCAGGCATCAATACTCAATCTTCAATACTCAATCCTCAATCCTCAATCCTCAATTCTCAACCCTCAATCCTCATGCCTCAAACCTCAATCCTCAATCCTCAACCCTCAGTCCTCATCCTCAATTCTCAATTCTCAAACCTCAATCCTCAATCCTCTATCTTCATTCCTCAATAATCAATCTCCAATCCTAGATCCTCAATCCCCAATCTTCAATCCTTAATACTCAATCTTCAATCCTCAATCCGGAGTCATCAATCTTCAATCCTCAATGCTCAATCCTCAATCCTCAATCCTCAGTCCTCAATCCACAATCCTCAATCCTCAACCTCAATCCTCAATCCTCAATCCTCAATCCTCAATCTTCAATCATCAATATTCAATCTTCAATCCTCAATCCTCAATCCTCAATCCTCAATCCTCAATCCTCAATCTGCAATCCTCAATCCTCAAACCTCAATCCTCAATCCTCAATCTTCAATCCTCAATACTCAATCTTCAATCCCCAATCCTCAATTCTCAATCCTCAATCCTCATTCCCCAACCCTCAATCCTCATTCCTCAAACCTCAACCCTCAACCCTCAGTCCTCATACTCAATTCTCAATTCTCAATCCTCAATCCTCAATCCTCAATCTTCAATCCTCAATAATCAATCTCCAATCCTCAATCCTCAATCCTCGGTCCTCAATCCTCAGGCATAAATACTCAATCTTCAATACTCAATCCTCAATCCTCCATCCTCAATCCTCAATCCTCAAACCTCAATACTCAATCCTCAATATTCAATCATCAATACTCAATCTGCAATCCTCAATTCTCTATCCTCAATCCTCAATCCTCAATCCTCAATCCTCAATCCTCAATACTCAATCCTCAATCCTCAATCCTCATTCTTCAATCCTCAATACCCAATCCTCAACCTTCAATTCTCAATCCTCAATCCTCAATCCTAATTCCTCAATCCTCAACCCTCAATCCTCAATCCTCAATCCGCAATATTCAATCCTCAATACTCAATCTTCAATCATCAATCCTCAATCCTCAATTCTCAGTCGTCAATCCTCAGTCATCAATTCTCAATCTTCAATACTCTATCGTCAATCCTTAGTCCTCAATCCTCAATCCTCAATCCTAAATACCCAATCCTCAATCTTCAATCCTCAATCCTCAATCCTCAATTCTCAATCCTCAATCCTTAATCCTCAGACCTCAAACATCAATATTCAACCCTCAGTCCTCGTCCTCAATCCACAACCCTCAATCCTCAGTCCTCAATATTCAATCATCAATAATCAATCTCCAATCCTAGATCCTCAATCCCCAACCTTCAATCCTTAATCCTCAATCTTCAATCCTTAATTCTCAATCGTCAATCTTCAATCCTCAATACTTAATCTTCAATCCTCAATCCTCAATCCTCAATCCTCAATCCTTAATCCTCAATCGTCAATCTTCACTCCTCAATACTCAATCTTCAACCCTCAATCCTCAATCCTCAATCCTCAATCCTCATTCTTCAATACTCAATACCCAATCCTCAATCTTCAATCCTCAATCCTCAATCCTCAATTCTCAATCCTCAATCCTCAGTCCTCTGTCCTCAAACCTCAACCCTCTACCCTCAGCCCTCATCCTCCATCCTCCATCCTCAATCATCAATCCTCAATCTTATATCCTCAATATTCAATCTTCAATCCTCAATGCTCAATCCTCAATCCTCAATCCTCAATCCTCAGTGATCAATACTCAATCTTCAATACTCAATCCTCAATCCTCAATCCTCAATCCTCAATCCTCAATCCTCAATCCTCAATCCTCAATCCTCAATCCCCAATTCCCAAACCTCAATCCTCAACCCTCAGCCCTCATCCTCAATTCTCAATTCTCAATCCTCAATCATCAATCCTCAATCTGCAATCCTCAATCCTGAATCCTCAATCCTCAATCATCAGTACTCAATCCTCAATCCTCAACCTTCAATCCTCAATACTCAATCTTCAATCCTCAATAATCAACCTCCAATCCTAGATCCTCAATCCCCAACCTTCAATCCTTAATCCTCAATCTTCAATCCTTAATTCTCAATCGTCAATCTTCAATCCTCAATACTTAATCTTCAATCCTCAATCCTCAATCCTCAATCCTCAATCCTTAATCCTCAATCGTCAATCTTCACTCCTCAATACTCAATCCTCAATCCTTAATCCTCAATCCTCAATCCTCAATTCTCAATCCTCAATCCTCAGTCCTCTGTCCTCAAACCTCAACCCTCTACCCTCAGCCCTCATCCTCCATCCTCAATCCTCAATCATCAGTCCTCAATCTTATATCCTCAATATTCAATCTTCAATCCTCAATGCTCAATCCTCAATCCTCAATCCTCAGTCCTCAATCCTCAGTGATCAATACTCAATCTTCAATACTCAATCCTCAATCCTCAATCCTCAATCCTCAATCCTCAATCCTCAATCTTCAATCCTCAACACTCAATCTTCAATCCTCAATCCTCAATCCTCAATCCTCAATCCTCATTCTTCAATCCTCAATACCCAATCCTCAATCTTCAATCCTGAATCCTCAATCCTTAATCCTCAATCCTCAATCCTCAATCCTCAATCCTCAATCCTCAATCCCCAATTCCCAAACCTCAATCCTCAACCCTCAGCCCTCATCCTCAATTCTCAATTCTCAATCCTCAATACCCAATCCCCAATTTCAATCCTCAATCCTCAATCCTCATTTCTCAATCCTCAATCCTCAATCCTCAGCCCTCATCCTCCATCCTCAATCCTCAATCCTCAATCCTCAATCCTCAATCTTCAATCCTCAATTCTCAATATTCAATCCTCGATCCTCAATGATCAATCCTCAATCCTCTATCCTCAGGCATCAATACTCAGTCTTCAATGCTCAATCCTCAATCCTCAATCCTTCATCCTCATTCCCCAACCCTCAATCCTCATTCCTCAAACCTCAATCCTCAACCCTCAGACCTCATACTCAATTCTCAATTCTCAATTCTCAATCCTCAATCCTCAATCCTCAATCTTCAATCCTCAATAATCAATCTCCAATCCTCAATCCTCAATCCCCAATCTTGAATCCTTAATACTCAATCTTCAATCCTCAATCCGGAGTCATCAATCTTCAATCCTCAATGCTCAATCCTCAATCCTCAATCCTCAGTCCTCAATCCACAATCCTCAATCCTCAACCTCAATCCTCAATCCTCAATCCTCAATCCTCAATCTTCAATCATCAATATTCAATCTTCAATCCTCAATCCTCAATCCTCAATCCTCAATCCTCAATCCTCAATCTGCAATCCTCAATCCTCAAACCTCAATCCTCAATCCTCAATCTTCAATCCTCAATACTCAATCTTCAATCCCCAATCCTCAATTCTCAATCCTCAATCCTCATTCCCCAACCCTCAATCCTCATTCCTCAAACCTCAACCCTCAACCCTCAGTCCTCATACTCAATTCTCAATTCTCAATCCTCAATCCTCAATCCTCAATCTTCAATCCTCAATAATCAATCTCCAATCCTCAATCCTCAATCCTCGGTCCTCAATCCTCAGGCATAAATACTCAATCTTCAATACTCAATCCTCAATCCTCAATCCTCAATCCTCAATCCTCAAACCTCAATCCTCAATCCTCAATATTCAATCATCAATACTCAATCTGCAATCCTCAATTCTCTATCCTCAATCCTCAATCCTCAATCCTCAATCCTCAATCCTCAATACTCAATCCTCAATCCTCAATCCTCATTCTTCAATCCTCAATACCCAATCCTCAACCTTCAATTCTCAATCCTCAATCCTCAATCCTAATTCCTCAATCCTCAACCCTCAATCCTCAATCCTCAATCCGCAATATTCAATCCTCAATACTCAATCTTCAATCATCAATCCTCAATCCTCAATTCTCAGTCGTCAATCCTCAGTCATCAATTCTCAATCTTCAATACTCTATCGTCAATCCTTAGTCCTCAATCCTCAATCCTCAATCCTAAATACCCAATCCTCAATCTTCAATCCTCAATCCTCAATCCTCAATTCTCAATCCTCAATCCTTAATCCTCAGACCTCAAACATCAATATTCAACCCTCAGTCCTCGTCCTCAATCCACAACCCTCAATCCTCAGTCCTCAATATTCAATCATCAATATTCAATCTTCAATCCTCAATCCTCAATCCTTAATCCTCAATCCTCAATCCTCAATCTTCAATCCTCAATACTCAATCTTCAATCCTCAATCCTCAATCCTCAATCCTCAATCCTCAATCTTCAATCCTCAACACTCAATCTTCAATCCTCAATCCTCAGTCCTCAATCCTCAATCCTCAATCCTCAATCCTCAATTCTCAATCTTCAATCCTCAATCCTCAAACCTCAATCCTCAATTCTCAATACTCAGTCCTCAATTCTCAGTCCTCAAACCTCAATCCTGAATCCACAATCCTGAATCCTCAATCTTCAGACCTCAGTCCTCAACAATCAGCCGTCAATTCTCAGTCCTCAATAGAATATCATCAATTCACACATTTCAATACTCAATACTCAATCTGCAATCTTCAAATCTCTATCCACAAACATCAATTCTCATCACTCAACCCTCAACACTCAGTCCCCAATCCTCAATCTTCAATCCTCAATCCTCAATCCTCAATTCTCAATCCTCAATCCTCAGTCCTCAGACCTCAAACCTCAATCCTCAACTCTCAGCCCTCATCCTCAATCCTCAATCCTCAATCTTCAATCCTCAGTCCTCAATCCGCAAGCCTCAATCCTCAATCCTCAATCCTCAGTCCTCAAACAACAATCCTCAACACTCAATTCTCAATCCTCAACATTCAATCCTCAATCCTCAATCCTCAATCCCCAATCCACAATCCTCAGGCATCAATACTCAATCTTCAATACTCAATCCTCAATCCTCAATCCTCAATCCTCAATCCTCAAACCTCAATCCCCATTCCTCAAACCTCAATCCTCAACTCTCAGTCCTGATCCTCAGTTCTCAATACTCAATCATCAATCCTCAATTCTCAATCTTCAATCCTCAATAATCAACCTCCAATCCTAGATCCTCAATCCCCAATCTTCAATCCTTAATCCTCAATCTTCAATCCTTAATTCTCAATCGTCAATCTTCAATCCTCAATACTCAATCTTCAATCCTCAATCCTCAATCCTCAATCCTCAGGCATCAATACTCAATCTTCAATACTCAATCCTCAATCCTCAATCCTCAATCCTCAATCCTCAATCCTCAACCCTCAATCCTCATGCCTCAAACCTCAATCCTCAACCCTCAGTCCTCATCCTCAATTCTCAATTCTCAATTCTCAATCCTCAATCCTCAATCCTCAATCTTCAATCCTCAATCCTCAAACCTCAATCCTCAACCGTCAGTCCTCGTCCTCAATCCTCAAACCTCAATCCTCAATCCTCAATATTCAATCTTCAATACTCAATCTTCTATCCTCAATGCTCTATCCTCAATCCTCAATCCTCAATCCTCGATATTCAAGACACAACCCTCAGCCATCAATCCTCAATACTCAACCATCAATCCTCAATTCTCAATACTCAATAGAATATTCTGAATACTCATGGTTCAATACTCAATCCTCAATATTCAATAATCAAATCTCAATCCTCCACCTTAAATCCTCAATACTCAATTTCAATCCTCAATCCTCAGTTCTCAATCCCCAATACTCAATCCTCAATCGCCAATCATCAATCCCCAATCGTCAATCTTCAATCCTCAACCTCAATCCTCAATCCTCAATCCTCAATCCTCAATCTTCAATCATCAATATTCAATCTTCAATCCTCAATCCTCAATCCTCAATCCTCAATCCTCAATCCTCAATCCTCAATCCCCAATTCCCAAACCTCAATCCTCAACCCTCAGCCCTCATCCTCAATTCTCAATTCTCAATCCTCAATCATCAATCCTCAATCTTCAATCCTCAATCCTGAATCCTCAATCCTCAATCATCAGTACTCAATCCTCAATCCTCAACCTTCAATCCTCAATACTCAATCTTCAATACTCAATACTCAACCCTCAATCCTCAATCCTCAGTCTTCAATCCTCAATCCTCAATCCTCAATCTTCAATCCTCAATACTCAATCTGCAATCCTCAATCCTCAAACCTCAATCCTCAATCCTCATTCTTCAATCCTCAATGCCCAATCCTCAATCTTCAATCCTCAATCCTCAATCCTCAATTCTCAATCCTCAATCCTTAATCCTCAATCCTCTATCCTCCGGCATCAATACTCAGTCTTCAATGCTCAATCCTCAATCCTCAATCCTTCATCCTCATTCCCCAACCCTCAATCCTCATTCCTCAAACCTCAATCCTCAACCCTCAGACCTCATACTCAATTCTCAATTCTCAATTCTCAATCCTCAATCCTCAATCCTCAATCTTCAATCCTCAATAATCGATCTCCAATCCTCAATCCTCAATCCTCGATCCTCAATCCTCAGGCATCAATACTCAATCTTCAATACTCAATCCTCAATCCTCAATCCTCAATTCTCAACCCTCAATCCTCATGCCTCAAACCTCAATCCTCAATCCTCAACCCTCAGTCCTCATCCTCAATTCTCAATTCTCAATCCTCAATCCTCAATCCTCAATCCTCTATCTTCATTCCTCAATAATCAATCTCCAATCCTAGATCCTCAATCCCCAATCTTCAATCCTTAATACTCAATCTTCAATCCTCAATCCGGAGTCATCAATCTTCAATCCTCAATGCTCAATCCTCAATCCTCAATCCTCAGTCCTCAATCCACAATCCTCAATCCTCGACCTCAATCCTCAATCCTCAATCCTCAATCCTCAATCTTCAATCATCAATATTCAATCTTCAATCCTCAATCCTCAATCCTCAATCCTCAATCCTCAATCCTCAATCTGCAATCCTCAATCCTCAAACCTCAATCCTCAATCCTCAATCTTCAATCCTCAATACTCAATCTTCAATCCCCAATCCTCAATTCTCAATCCTCAATCCTCATTCCCCAACCCTCAATCCTCATTCCTCAAACCTCAATCCTCAACCCTCAGTCCTCATACTCAATCCTCAATCCTCAATCCTCAATCCCCAATACTCAATCCTCAATCGTCAATCCTCAATCCCGAATCCTCAATCTTCAATCCTTAATCCTCAATCTTCAATCCTTAATTCTCAATCGTCAATCTTCAATCCTCAATACTTAATCTTCAATCCTCAATCCTCAATCCTCAATCCTCAATCCTTAATCCTCAATCGTCAATCTTCACTCCTCAATACTCAATCTTCAACCCTCAATCCTCAATCCTCAATCCTCAATCCTCATTCTTCAATACTCAATACCCAATCCTCAATCTTCAATCCTCAATCCTCAATCCTCAATTCTCAATCCTCAATTCTCAGTCCTCTGTCCTCAAACCTCAACCCTCTACCCTCAGCCCTCATCCTCCATCCTCCATCCTCAATCATCAATCCTCAATCTTATATCCTCAATATTCAATCTTCAATCCTCAATGCTCAATCCTCAATCCTCAATCCTCAATCCTCAGTGATCAGTACTCAATCTTCAATACTCAATCCTCAATCCTCAATCCTCAATCCTCAATCCTCAATCCTCAATCCTCAATCCTCAATCCTCAATCCCCAATTCCCAAACCTCAATCCTCAACCCTCAGCCCTCATCCTCAATTCTCAATTCTCAATCCTCAATCATCAATCCTCAATCTTCAATCCTCAATCCTGAATCCTCAATCCTCAATCATCAGTACTCAATCCTCAATCCTCAACCTTCAATCCTCAATACTCAATCTTCAATCCTCAATACTCAACCCTCAATCCTCAATCCTCAGTCTTCAATCCTCAATCCTCAATCCTCAATCTTCAATCCTCAATACTCAATCTGCAATCCTCAATCCTCAAACCTCAATCCTCAATCCTCATTCTTCAATCCTCAATGCCCAATCCTCAATCTTCAATCCTCAATCCTCAATCCTCAATTCTCAATCCTCAATCCTTAATCCTCAATCCTCAATCCTCAATTCTCAATCCTCAATCCTCAATCCTCAATCCTCAATCTTCAATCATCAATATTCAATCTTCAATCCTCAATCCTCAATCCTCAATCCTCAATCCTCAATCCTCAATCCTCAATCCCCAATTCCCAAACCTCAATCCTCAACCCTCAGCCCTCATCCTCAATTCTCAATTCTCAATCCTCAATCATCAATCCTCAATCTTCAATCCTCAATCCTGAATCCTCAATCCTCAATCATCAGTACTCAATCCTCAATCCTCAACCTTCAATCCTCAATACTCAATCTTCAATACTCAATACTCAACCCTCAATCCTCAATCCTCAGTCTTCAATCCTCAATCCTCAATCCTCAATCTTCAATCCTCAATACTCAATCTGCAATCCTCAATCCTCAAACCTCAATCCTCAATCCTCATTCTTCAATCCTCAATGCCCAATCCTCAATCTTCAATCCTCAATCCTCAATCCTCAATTCTCAATCCTCAATCCTTAATCCTCAATCCTCAATCCTCAATTCTCAATCCTCAATCCTCAGTCCTCTGTCCTCAAACCTCAACCCTCTACCCTCAGCCCTCATCCTCCATCCTCAATCCTCAATCATCAATCCTCAATCTTATATCCTCAATATTCAATCTTCAATCCTCAATGCTCAATCCTCAATCCTCAATCCTCAGTCCTCAATCCTCAGTGATCAATACTCAATCTTCAATACTCAATCCTCAATCCTCAATCCTCAATCCTCAATCCTCAATCCTCAATCTTCAATCCTCAACACTCAATCTTCAATCCTCAATCCTCAATCCTCAATCCTCAATCCTCATTCTTCAATCCTCAATACCCAATCCTCAATCTTCAATCCTGAATCCTCAATCCTCAATCCTCAATCCTCAATCCTCAATCCTCAATCCTCAATCCTCAATCCCCAATTCCCAAACCTCAATCCTCAACCCTCAGCCCTCATCCTCAATTCTCAATTCTCAATCCTCAATACCCAATCCCCAATATCAATCCTCAATCCTCAATCCTCATTTCTCAATCCTCAATCCTCAATCCTCAGCCCTCATCCTCCATCCTCAATCCTCAATCCTCAATCCTCAATCCTCAATCTTCAATCCTCAATTCTCAATATTCAATCCTCGATCCTCAATCATCAATCCTCAATCCTCTATCCTCCGGCATCAATACTCAGTCTTCAATGCTCAATCCTCAATCCTCAATCCTTCATCCTCATTCCCCAACCCTCAATCCTCATTCCTCAAACCTCAATCCTCAACCCTCAGACCTCATACTCAATTCTCAATTCTCAATTCTCAATCCTCAATCCTCAATCCTCAATCTTCAATCCTCAATAATCGATCTCCAATCCTCAATCCTCAATCCTCGATCCTCAATCCTCAGGCATCAATACTCAATCTTCAATACTCAATCCTCAATCCTCAATCCTCTATTCTCAACCCTCAATCCTCATGCCTCAAACCTCAATCCTCAATCCTCAACCCTCAGTCCTCATCCTCAATTCTCAATTCTCAATCCTCAATCCTCAATCCTCAATCCTCTATCTTCATTCCTCAATAATCAATCTCCAATCCTAGATCCTCAATCCCCAATCTTCAATCCTTAATACTCAATCTTCAATCCTCAATCCGGAGTCATCAATCTTCAATCCTCAATGCTCAATCCTCAATCCTCAATCCTCAGTCCTCAATCCACAATCCTCAATCCTCGACCTCAATCCTCAATCCTCAATCCTCAATCCTCAATCTTCAATCATCAATATTCAATCTTCAATCCTCAATCCTCAATCCTCAATCCTCAATCCTCAATCCTCAATCTGCAATCCTCAATCCTCAAACCTCAATCCTCAATCCTCAATCTTCAATCCTCAATACTCAATCTTCAATCCCCAATCCTCAATTCTCAATCCTCAATCCTCATTCCCCAACCCTCAATCCTCATTCCTCAAACCTCAATCCTCAACCCTCAGTCCTCATACTCAATCCTCAATCCTCAATCCTCAATCCCCAATACTCAATCCTCAATCGTCAATCCTCAATCCCGAATCCTCAATCTTCAATCCTTAATCTTCAATCTTCAATCCTTAATTCTCAATCGTCAATCTTCAATCCTCAATACTTAATCTTCAATCCTCAATCCTCAATCCTCAATCCTCAATCCTTAATCCTCAATCGTCAATCTTCACTCCTCAATACTCAATCTTCAACCCTCAATCCTCAATCCTCAATCCTCAATCCTCATTCTTCAATACTCAATACCCAATCCTCAATCTTCAATCCTCAATCCTCAATCCTCAATTCTCAATCCTCAATTCTCAGTCCTCTGTCCTCAAACCTCAACCCTCTACCCTCAGCCCTCATCCTCCATCCTCCATCCTCAATCATCAATCCTCAATCTTATATCCTCAATATTCAATCTTCAATCCTCTATGCTCAATCCTCAATCCTCAATCCTCAATCCTCAGTGATCAGTACTCAATCCTCAATACTCAATCCTCAATCCTCAATCCTCAATCCTCAATCCTCAATCCTCAATCCTCAATCCTCAATCCTCAATCCCCAATTCCCAAACCTCAATCCTCAACCCTCAGCCCTCATCCTCAATTCTCAATTCTCAATCCTCAATCATCAATCCTCAATCTTCAATCCTCAATCCTGAATCCTCAATCCTCAATCATCAGTACTCAATCCTCAATCCTCAACCTTCAATCCTCAATACTCAATCTTCAATCCTCAATACTCAACCCTCAATCCTCAATCCTCAGTCTTCAATCCTCAATCCTCAATCCTCAATCTTCAATCCTCAATACTCAATCTGCAATCCTCAATCCTCAAACCTCAATCCTCAATCCTCATTCTTCAATCCTCAATGCCCAATCCTCAATCTTCAATCCTCAATCCTCAATCCTCAATTCTCAATCCTCAATCCTTAATCCTCAATCCTCAATCCTCAATTCTCAATCCTCAATCCTCAGTCCTCTGTCCTCAAACCTCAACCCTCTACCCTCAGCCCTCATCCTCCATCCTCAATCCTCAATCATCAGTCCTCAATCTTATATCCTCAATATTCAATCTTCAATCCTCAATGCTCAATCCTCAATCCTCAATCCTCAGTCCTCAATCCTCAGTGATCAATACTCAATCTTCAATACTCAATCCTCAATCCTCAATCCTCAATCCTCAATCCTCAATCCTCAATCTTCAATCCTCAACACTCAATCTTCAATCCTCAATCCTCAATCCTCAATCCTCAATCCTCATTCTTCAATCCTCAATACCCAATCCTCAATCTTCAATCCTGAATCCTCAATCCTCAATCCTCAATCCTCAATCCTCAATCCTCAATCCTCAATCCTCAATCCCCAATTCCCAAACCTCAATCCTCAACCCTCAGCCCTCATCCTCAATTCTCAATTCTCAATCCTCAATACCCAATCCCCAATTTCAACCCTCAATCCTCAATTCTCAATCCTCAATCCTCATTCTTCAATACTCAATACCCAATCCTCAATCTTCAATCCTCAATCCTCAATCCTCAATTCTCAATCCTCAATCCTCAGTCCTCTGTCCTCAAACCTCAACCCTCTACCCTCAGCCCTCATCCTCCATCCTCCATCCTCAATCATCAATCCTCAATCTTATATCCTCAATATTCAATCTTCAATCCTCAATGCTCAATCCTCAATCCTCAATCCTCAATCCTCAGTGATCAATACTCAATCTTCAATACTCAATCCTCAATCCTCAATCCTCAATCCTCAATCCTCAATCCTCAATCCTCAATCCTCAATCCTCAATCCCCAATTCCCAAACCTCAATCCTCAACCCTCAGCCCTCATCCTCAATTCTCAATTCTCAATCCTCAATCATCAATCCTCAATCTTCAATCCTCAATCCTGAATCCTCAATCCTCAATCATCAGTACTCAATCCTCAATCCTCAACCTTCAATCCTCAATACTCAATCTTCAATCCTCAATACTCAACCCTCAATCCTCAATCCTCAGTCTTCAATCCTCAATCCTCAATCCTCAATCTTCAATCCTCAATACTCAATCTGCAATCCTCAATCCTCAAACCTCAATCCTCAATCCTCATTCTTCAATCCTCAATGCCCAATCCTCAATCTTCAATCCTCAATCCTCAATCCTCAATTCTCAATCCTCAATCCTTAATCCTCAATCCTCAATCCTCAATTCTCAATCCTCAATCCTCAGTCCTCTGTCCTCAAACCTCAACCCTCTACCCTCAGCCCTCATCCTCCATCCTCAATCCTCAATCATCAGTCCTCAATCTTATATCCTCAATATTCAATCTTCAATCCTCATTCTTCAATCCTCAATACCCAATCCTCAATCTTCAATCCTGAATCCTCAATCCTCAATCCTCAATCCTCAATCCTCAATCCTCAATCCTCAATCCTCAATCCCCAATTCCCAAACCTCAATCCTCAACCCTCAGCCCTCATCCTCAATTCTCAATTCTCAATCCTCAATACCCAATCCCCAATTTCAATCCTCAATCCTCAATCCTCATTTCTCAATCCTCAATCCTCAATCCTCAGCCCTCATCCTCCATCCTCAATCCTCAATCCTCAATCCTCAATCCTCAATCTTCAATCCTCAATTCTCAATATTCAATCCTCGATCCTCAATCATCAATCCTCAATCCTCTATCCTCAGGCATCAATACTCAGTCTTCAATGCTCAATCCTCAATCCTCAATCCTTCATCCTCATTCCCCAACCCTCAATCCTCATTCCTCAAACCTCAATCCTCAACCCTCAGACCTCATACTCAATTCTCAATTCTCAATTCTCAATCCTCAATCCTCAATCCTCAATCTTCAATCCTCAATAATCAATCTCCAATCCTCAATCCTCAATCCCCAATCTTGAATCCTTAATACTCAATCTTCAATCCTCAATCCGGAGTCATCAATCTTCAATCCTCAATGCTCAATCCTCAATCCTCAATCCTCAGTCCTCAATCCACAATCCTCAATCCTCAACCTCAATCCTCAATCCTCAATCCTCAATCCTCAATCTTCAATCATCAATATTCAATCTTCAATCCTCAATCCTCAATCCTCAATCCTCAATCCTCAATCCTCAATCTGCAATCCTCAATCCTCAAACCTCAATCCTCAATCCTCAATCTTCAATCCTCAATACTCAATCTTCAATCCCCAATCCTCAATTCTCAATCCTCAATCCTCATTCCCCAACCCTCAATCCTCATTCCTCAAACCTCAACCCTCAACCCTCAGTCCTCATACTCAATTCTCAATTCTCAATCCTCAATCCTCAATCCTCAATCTTCAATCCTCAATAATCAATCTCCAATCCTCAATCCTCAATCCTCGGTCCTCAATCCTCAGGCATAAATACTCAATCTTCAATACTCAATCCTCAATCCTCAATCCTCAATCCTCAATCCTCAAACCTCAATCCTCAATCCTCAATATTCAATCATCAATACTCAATCTGCAATCCTCAATTCTCTATCCTCAATCCTCAATCCTCAATCCTCAATCCTCAATCCTCAATACTCAATCCTCAATCCTCAATCCTCATTCTTCAATCCTCAATACCCAATCCTCAACCTTCAATTCTCAATCCTCAATCCTCAATCCTAATTCCTCAATCCTCAACCCTCAATCCTCAATCCTCAATCCGCAATATTCAATCCTCAATACTCAATCTTCAATCATCAATCCTCAATCGTCAATTCTCAGTCGTCAATCCTCAGTCATCAATCCTCAATCTTCAATACTCTATCGTCAATCCTTAGTCCTCAATCCTCAATCCTCAATCCTAAATACCCAATCCTCAATCTTCAATCCTCAATCCTCAATCCTCAATTCTCAATCCTCAATCCTTAATCCTCAGACCTCAAACATCAATATTCAACCCTCAGTCCTCGTCCTCAATCCACAACCCTCAATCCTCAGTCCTCAATATTCAATCATCAATATTCAATCTTCAATCCTCAATCCTCAATCCTCAATCCTCAATCCTCAATCCTCAATCTTCAACCCTGAATCCTCAATCCTCAATACTCAATCCTCAATCTTCAATCCTCAATACTCAATCTTCAATCCTCAATCCTCAATCCTCAATCCTCAATCCTCAATCTTCAATCCTCAACACTCAATCTTCAATCCTCAATCCTCAGTCCTCAATCCTCAATCCTCAATCCTCAATCCTCAATTCTCAATCTTCAATCCTCAATCCTCAAACCTCAATCCTCAATTCTCAATACTCAGTCCTCAATTCTCAGTCCTCAAACCTCAATCCTGAATCCACAATCCTGAATCCTCAATCTTCAGACCTCAGTCCTCAACAATCAGCCGTCAATTCTCAGTCCTCAATAGAATATCATCAATTCACACATTTCAATACTCAATACTCAATCTGCAATCTTCAAATCTCTATCCACAAACATCAATTCTCATCACTCAACCCTCAACACTCAGTCCCCAATCATCAATCTTCAATCCTCAATCCTCAATCCTCAATTCTCAATCCTCAATCCTCAGTCCTCAGACCTCAAACCTCAATCCTCAACTCTCAGCCCTCATCCTCAATCCTCAATCCTCAATCTTCAATCCTCAGTCCTCAATCCGCAAGCCTCAATCCTCAATCCTCAATCCTCAGTCCTCAAACAACAATCCTCAACACTCAATTCTCAATCGTCAACATTCAATCCTCAATCCTCAATCCTCAATCCCCAATCCACAATCCTCAGGCATCAATACTCAATCTTCAATACTCAATCCTCAATCCTCAATCCTCAATCCTCAATCCTCAAACCTCAATCCCCATTCCTCAAACCTCAATCCTCAACTCTCAGTCCTGATCCTCAGTTCTCAATACTCAATCATCAATCCTCAATTCTCAATCTTCAATCCTCAATAATCAACCTCCAATCCTAGATCCTCAATCCCCAATCTTCAATCCTTAATACTCAATCTTCAATCCTTAATTCTCAATCGTCAATCTTCAATCCTCAATACTCAATCTTCAATCCTCAATCCTCAATCCTCAATCCTCAGGCATCAATACTCAATCATCAATACTCAATCCTCAATCCTCAATCCTCAATCCTCAATCCTCAATCCTCAACCCTCAATCCTCATGCCTCAAACCTCAATCCTCAACCCTCAGTCCTCATCCTCAATTCTCAATTCTCAATCCTCAATCCTCAATCCTCAATCTTCAATCCTCAATCCTCAAACCTCAATCCTCAACCGTCAGTCCTCGTCCTCAATCCTCAAACCTCAATCCTCAATCCTCAATATTCAATCTTCAATACTCAATCTTCTATCCTCAATGCTCTATCCTCAATCCTCAATCCTCAATCCTCGATATTCAAGACACAACCCTCAGCCATCAATCCTCAATACTCAACCATCAATCCTCAATTCTCAATACTCAATAGAATATTCTGAATACTCATGGTTCAATACTCAATCCTCAATATTCAATAATCAAATCTCAATCCTCCACCTTAAATCCTCAATACTCAATTTCAATCCTCAATCCTCAGTTCTCAATCCCCAATACTCAATCCTCAATCGCCAATCATCAATCCCCAATCGTCAATCTTCAATCCTCAACCTCAATCCTCAATCCTCAATCCTCAATCCTCAATCTTCAATCATCAATATTCAATCTTCAATCCTCAATCCTCAATCCTCAACCCTCAATCCTCAATCCTCAGGCATCAATACTCAATCTTCAATACTCAATCCTCAATCCTCAATCCTCAATCCCCAATACTCAATCCTCAATCGTCAATCCTCAATCCCGAATCCTCAATCTTCAATCCTCAACCTCAATCCTCAATCCTCAATCCTCAATCCTCAATCTTCAATCATCAATATTCAATCTTCAATCCTCAATCCTCAATACTCAATCCTCAATCCTCAATCCTCAGGCATCAGTACTCAATCTTCAATACTCAATCCTCAATCCTCAATCCTCAATCCTCAATCCTCAACCCTCAATCCTCATTCCTCAAACCTCAATCCTCAACCCTCAGTTCTCATACTCAAATCTCAATTCTCAATCCTCAATTCTCAATCCTCAATCTTCAATCCTCAATAATCAATCTCCAATTCTAGATCCTCAATCCCCAATCTTCAATCCTTAATCCTCAATCTTCAATCCCCAATCCCCAGTACTTAATCTTCAATCCTCAATGCTCAAACCTCAATGCTCAACCCTCAGTCCTCATCCTCAATTCTCAATTCTCAATCCTCAATCCTCAATCCTCAATCTTCAATCCTCAATAATCAATATCCGATCCTAGATCCTCAATCCCCAATCTTCAATCGTTAATCCTCAATCTTCAATCGTCAATCCCCAGTCATCAATCTTCAATCCTCAATGCTCAATCCTCAATCCTCAATCCTCAGTCCTCAATCCCCAATCCTCAATCCTCAAACCTCAATACCCAACCGTCAGTCCTCGTCCTCAATCCTCAAAGCTCAATCCTCAATCCTCAATATTCAATCATCAATACTCAATCTTCAATCCTCAATACTCAAACCTCAATCCTCAATCCTCATTCTTCAATCCTAAATACCCAATCCTCAATCTTCAATCCTCAATTCTCAATCCTCAATTCTCAATCCTCAATCCTTAATCCTCAGACCTCAAACATCAATCTTCAACCCTCAGTCCTCGTCCTCAATCCACAACCCTCAATCCTCAGTCCTCAATATTCAATCATCAATATTCAATCTTCAATCCTCAATCCTCAATCCTCAATCCTCAATCCTCAATACTCAATCTTCAATCCTCAATACTCAACCCTCAATCCTCAATCCTCAGTCTTCAATCCTCAATCCTCAATCTTCAATCTTCAATCCTCAATACTCAATCTGCAATCCTCAATCCTCAAACCTCAATCCTCAATCCTCATTCTTCAATCCTCAATGCCCAATCCTCAATCTTCAATCCTCAATCCTCAATCCTCAATTCTCAATCCTCAATCCTTAATCCTCAATCCTCAATCCTCAATTCTCAATCCTCAATCCTCAGTCCTCTGTCCTCAAACCTCAACCCTCTACCCTCAGCCCTCATCCTCCATCCTCAATCCTCAATCATCAATCCTCAATCTTATATCCTCAATATTCAATCTTCAATCCTCAATGCTCAATCCTCAATCCTCAATCCTCAGTCCTCAATCCTCAGTGATCAATACTCAATCTTCAATACTCAATCCTCAATCCTCAATCCTCAATCCTCAATCCTCAATCCTCAATCTTCAATCCTCAACACTCAATCTTCAATCCTCAATCCTCAATCCTCAATCCTCAATCCTCATTCTTCAATCCTCAATACCCAATCCTCAATCTTCAATCCTGAATCCTCAATCCTCAATCCTCAATCCTCAATCCTCAATCCTCAATCCTCAATCCTCAATCCTCAATCCCCAATTCCCAAACCTCAATCCTCAACCCTCAGCCCTCATCCTCAATTCTCAATTCTCAATCCTCAATACCCAATCCCCAATTTCAATCCTCAATCCTCAATCCTCAGTTCTCAATCCTCAATCCTCAATCCTCAGCCCTCATCCTCCATCCTCAATCCTCAATCCTCAATCCTCAATCCTCAATCTTCAAACCTCAATTCTCAATATTCAATCCTCGATCCTCAATCATCAATCCTCAATCCTCTATCCTCAGGCATCAATACTCAGTCTTCAATGCTCAATCCTCAATCCTCAATCCTTCATCCTCATTCCCCAACCCTCAATCCTCATTCCTCAAACCTCAATCCTCAACCCTCAGACCTCATACTCAATTCTCAATTCTCAATTCTCAATCCTCAATCCTCAATCCTCAATCTTCAATCCTCAATAATCAATCTCCAATCCTCAATCCTCAATCCTCGATCCTCAATCCTCAGGCATCAATACTCAATCTTCAATACTCAATCCTCAATCCTCAATCCTCAATTCTCAACCCTCAATCCTCATGCCTCAACCCTCAATCCTCAATCCTCAACCCTCAGTCCTCATCCTCAATTCTCAATTCTCAATCCTCAATCCTCAATCCTCTATCTTCATTCCTCAATAATCAATCTCCAATCCTAGATCCTCAATCCCCAATCTTCAATCCTTAATTCTCAATCTTCAATCCTCAATCCGGAGTCATCAATCTTCAATCCTCAATGCTCAATCCTCAATCCTCAATCCTCAGTCCTCAATCCACAATCCTCAATCCTCAACCTCAATCCTCAATCCTCAATCCTCAATCCTCAATCTTCAATCATCAATATTCAATCTTCAATCCTCAATCCTCAATCCTCAATCCTCAATCCTCAATCCTCAATCTGCAATCCTCAATCCTCAAACCTCAATCCTCAATCCTCAATCTTCAATCCTCAATACTCAATCTTCAATCCCCAATCCTCAATTCTCAATCCTCAATCCTCATTCCCCAACCCTCAATCCTCATTCCTCAAACCTCAACCCTCAACCCTCAGTCCTCATACTCAATTCTCAATTCTCAATCCTCAATCCTCAATCCTCAATCTTCAATCCTCAATAATCAATCTCCAATCCTCAATCCTCAATCCTCGGTCCTCAATCCTCAGGCATAAATACTCAATCTTCAATACTCAATCCTCAATCCTCAATCCTCAATCCTCAATCCTCAAACCTCAATCCTCAATCCTCAATATTCAATCATCAATACTCAATCTGCAATCCTCAATCCTCTATCCTCAATCCTCAATCCTCAATCCTCAATCCTCAATCCTCAATACTCAATCCTCAATCCTCAATCCTCATTCTTCAATCCTCAATACCCAATCCTCAACCTTCAATTCTCAATCCTCAATCCTCAATCCTAATTCCTCAATCCTCAACCCTCAATCCTCAATCCTCAATCCTCAGTCCTCAAACAACAATCCTCAACACTCAATTCTCAATCCTCAATCCTCAGTCCTCAGACCTCAAACCTCAATCCTCAACTCTCAGCCCTCATCCTCAATCCTCAATCCTCAATCTTCAATCCTCAGTCCTCAATCCGCAAGCCTCAATCCTCAATCCTCAATCCTCAGTCCTCAAACAACAATCCTCAACACTCAATTCTCAATCCTCAACCTTCAATCCTCAATCCTCAATCCTCAATCCCCAATCCACAATCCTCAGGCATCAATACTCAATCTTCAATACTCAATCCTCAATCCTCAATCCTCAATCCTCAATCCTCAAACCTCAATCCCCATTCCTCAAACCTCAATCCTCAACTCTCAGTCCTCATCCTCAGTTCTCAACACTCAATCATCAATCCTCAATTCTCAATCTTCAATCCTCAATAATCAACCTCCAATCCTAGATCCTCAATCCCCAGTCTTCAATCCTTAATCCTCAATCTTCAATCCTTAATTCTCAATCGTCAATCTTCAATCCTCAATACTCAATCTTCAATCCTCAATCCTCAATCCTCAATCCTCAGGCATCAATACTCAATCTTCAATACTCAATCCTCAATCCTCAATCCTCAATCCTCAATCCTCAACCCTCAATCCTCATGCCTCAAACCTCAATCCTCAACCCTCAGTCCTCATCCTCAATTCTCAATTCTCAATCCTCAATCCTCAATCCTCAATCTTCAATCCTCAATCCTCAAACCTCAATCCTCAACCGTCAGTCCTCGTCCTCAATCCTCAAACCTCAATCCTCAATCCTCAATATTCAATCTTCAATACTCAATCTTCTATCCTCAATGCTCTATCCTCAATCCTCAATCCTCAATCCTCGATATTCAAGACACAACCCTCAGCCATCAATCCTCAATACTCAACCATCAATCCTCAATTCTCAATACTCAATAGAATCTTCTGAATACTCATGGTTCAATACTCAATCCTCAATATTCAATAATCAAATCTCGATCCTCCACCTTAAATCCTCAATACTCAATTTCAATCCTCAATCCTCAGTTCTCAATCCCCAATACTCAATCCTCAATCGCCAATCCTCAATCCCCAATCGTCAATCTTCAATCCTCAACCTCAATCCTCAATCCTCAATCCTCAATCCTCAATCTTCAATCATCAATATTCAATCTTCAATCCTCAATCCTCAATCCTCAACCCTCAATCCTCAATCCTCAGGCATCAATACTCAATCTTCAATACTCAATCCTCAATCCTCAATTCTCAATCGCCAATACTCAATCCTCAATCGTCAATCCTCAATCCCGAATCCTCAATCTTCAATCCTCAAGCTCAATCCTCAATCCTCAATCCTCAATCCTCAATCTTCAATCATCAATATTCAATCTTCAATCCTCAATCCTCAATACTCAATCCTCAATCCTCAATCCTCAGGCATCAGTACTCAATCTTCAATACTCAATCCTCAATCCTCAATCCTCAATCCTCAACCCTCAATCCTCATTCCTCAAACCTCAATCCTCAACCCTCAGTTCTCATACTCAAATCTCAATTCTCAATCCTCAATTCTCAATCCTCAATCTTCAATCCTCAATAATCAATCTCCAATTCTAGATCCTCAATCCCCAATCTTCAATCCTTAATCCTCAATCTTCAATCCCCTATCCCCAGTACTTAATCTTCAATCCTCAATGCTCAAACCTCAATGCTCAACCCTCAGTCCTCATCCTCAATTCTCAATTCTCAATCCTCAATCCTCAATCCTCAATCTTCAATCCTCAATAATCAATATCCGATCCTAGATCCTCAATCCCCAATCTTCAATCGTTAATCCTCAATCTTCAATCGTCAATCCCCAGTCATCAATCTTCAATCCTCAATGCTCAATCCTCAATCCTCAATCCTCAGTCCTCAATCCCCAATCCTCAATCCTCAAACCTCAATACCCAACCGTCAGTCCTCGTCCTCAATCCTCAAAGCTCAATCCTCAATCCTCAATATTCAATCATCAATACTCAATCTTCAATCCTCAATCCTCAAACCTCAATCCTCAATCCTCATTCTTCAATCCTAAATACCCAATCCTCAATCTTCAATCCTCAATTCTCAATCCTCAATTCTCAATCCTCAATCCTTAATCCTCAGACCTCAAACATCAATCTTCAACCCTCAGTCCTCGTCCTCAATCCACAACCCTCAATCCTCAGTCCTCAATATTCAATCATCAATATTCAATCTTCAATCCTCAATCCTCAATCCTCAATCCTCAATCCTCAATACTCAATCTTCAATCCTCAATACTCAACCCTCAATCCTCAATCCTCAGTCTTCAATCCTCAATCCTCAATCTTCAATCTTCAATCCTCAATACTCAATCTGCAATCCTCAATCCTCAAACCTCAATCCTCAATCCTCATTCTTCAATCCTCAATGCCCAATCCTCAATCTTCAATCCTCAATCCTCAATCCTCAATTCTCAATCCTCAATCCTTAATCCTCAATCCTCAATCCTCAATTCTCAATCCTCAATCCTCAGTCCTCTGTCCTCAAACCTCAACCCTCTACCCTCAGCCCTCATCCTCCATCCTCAATCCTCAATCATCAATCCTCAATCTTATATCCTCAATATTCAATCTTCAATCCTCAATGCTCAATCCTCAATCCTCAATCCTCAGTCCTCAATCCTCAGTGATCAATACTCAATCTTCAATACTCAATCCTCAATCCTCAATCCTCAATCCTCAATCCTCAATCCTCAATCTTCAATCCTCAACACTCAATCTTCAATCCTCAATCCTCAATCCTCAATCCTCAATCCTCATTCTTCAATCCTCAATACCCAATCCTCAATCTTGAATCCTGAATCCTCAATCCTCAATCCTCAATCCTCAATCCTCAATCCTCAATCCTCAATCCTCAATCCTCAATCCCCAATTCCCAAACCTCAATCCTCAACCCTCAGCCCTCATCCTCAATTCTCAATTCTCAATCCTCAATACCCAATCCCCAATTTCAATCCTCAATCCTCAATCCTCAGTTCTCAATCCTCAATCCTCAATCCTCAGCCCTCATCCTCCATCCTCAATCCTCAATCCTCAATCCTCAATCCTCAATCTTCAAACCTCAATTCTCAATATTCAATCCTCGATCCTCAATCATCAATCCTCAATCCTCTATCCTCAGGCATCAATACTCAGTCTTCAATGCTCAATCCTCAATCCTCAATCCTTCATCCTCATTCCCCAACCCTCAATCCTCATTCCTCAAACCTCAATCCTCAACCCTCAGACCTCATACTCAATTCTCAATTCTCAATTCTCAATCCTCAATCCTCAATCCTCAATCTTCAATCCTCAATAATCAATCTCCAATCCTCAATCCTCAATCCTCGATCCTCAATCCTCAGGCATCAATACTCAATCTTCAATACTCAATCCTCAATCCTCAATCCTCAATTCTCAACCCTCAATCCTCATGCCTCAAACCTCAATCCTCAATCCTCAACCCTCAGTCCTCATCCTCAATTCTCAATTCTCAATCCTCAATCCTCAATCCTCTATCTTCATTCCTCAATAATCAATCTCCAATCCTAGATCCTCAATCCCCAATCTTCAATCCTTAATTCTCAATCTTCAATCCTCAATCCGGAGTCATCAATCTTCAATCCTCAATGCTCAATCCTCAATCCTCAATCCTCAGTCCTCAATCCACAATCCTCAATCCTCAACCTCAATCCTCAATCCTCAATCCTCAATCCTCAATCTTCAATCATCAATATTCAATCTTCAATCCTCAATCCTCAATCCTCAATCCTCAATCCTCAATCCTCAATCTGCAATCCTCAATCCTCAAACCTCAATCCTCAATCCTCAATCTTCAATCCTCAATACTCAATCTTCAATCCCCAATCCTCAATTCTCAATCCTCAATCCTCATTCCCCAACCCTCAATCCTCATTCCTCAAACCTCAACCCTCAACCCTCAGTCCTCATACTCAATTCTCAATTCTCAATCCTCAATCCTCAATCCTCAATCTTCAATCCTCAATAATCAATCTCCAATCCTCAATCCTCAATCCTCGGTCCTCAATCCTCAGGCATAAATACTCAATCTTCAATACTCAATCCTCAATCCTCAATCCTCAATCCTCAATCCTCAAACCTCAATCCTCAATCCTCAATATTCAATCATCAATACTCAATCTGCAATCCTCAATCCTCTATCCTCAATCCTCAATCCTCAATCCTCAATCCTCAATCCTCAATACTCAATCCTCAATCCTCAATCCTCATTCTTCAATCCTCAATACCCAATCCTCAACCTTCAATTCTCAATCCTCAATCCTCAATCCTAATTCCTCAATCCTCAACCCTCAATCCTCAATCCTCAATCCTCAGTCCTCAAACAACAATCCTCAACACTCAATTCTCAATCCTCAATCCTCAGTCCTCAGACCTCAAACCTCAATCCTCAACTCTCAGCCCTCATCCTCAATCCTCAATCCTCAATCTTCAATCCTCAGTCCTCAATCCGCAAGCCTCAATCCTCAATCCTCAATCCTCAGTCCTCAAACAACAATCCTCAACACTCAATTCTCAATCCTCAACCTTCAATCCTCAATCCTCAATCCTCAATCCCCAATCCACAATCCTCAGGCATCAATACTCAATCTTCAATACTCAATCCTCAATCCTCAATCCTCAATCCTCAATCCTCAAACCTCAATCCCCATTCCTCAAACCTCAATCCTCAACTCTCAGTCCTCATCCTCAGTTCTCAACACTCAATCATCAATCCTCAATTCTCAATCTTCAATCCTCAATAATCAACCTCCAATCCTAGATCCTCAATCCCCAGTCTTCAATCCTTAATCCTCAATCTTCAATCCTTAATTCTCAATCGTCAATCTTCAATCCTCAATACTCAATCTTCAATCCTCAATCCTCAATCCTCAATCCTCAGGCATCAATACTCAATCTTCAATACTCAATCCTCAATCCTCAATCCTCAATCCTCAATCCTCAACCCTCAATCCTCATGCCTCAAACCTCAATCCTCAACCCTCAGTCCTCATCCTCAATTCTCAATTCTCAATCCTCAATCCTCAATCCTCAATCTTCAATCCTCAATCCTCAAACCTCAATCCTCAACCGTCAGTCCTCGTCCTCAATCCTCAAACCTCAATCCTCAATCCTCAATATTCAATCTTCAATACTCAATCTTCTATCCTCAATGCTCTATCCTCAATCCTCAATCCTCAATCCTCGATATTCAAGACACAACCCTCAGCCATCAATCCTCAATACTCAACCATCAATCCTCAATTCTCAATACTCAATAGAATCTTCTGAATACTCATGGTTCAATACTCAATCCTCAATATTCAATAATCAAATCTCGATCCTCCACCTTAAATCCTCAATACTCAATTTCAATCCTCAATCCTCAGTTCTCAATCCCCAATACTCAATCCTCAATCGCCAATCCTCAATCCCCAATCGTCAATCTTCAATCCTCAACCTCAATCCTCAATCCTCAATCCTCAATCCTCAATCTTCAATCATCAATATTCAATCTTCAATCCTCAATCCTCAATCCTCAACCCTCAATCCTCAATCCTCAGGCATCAATACTCAATCTTCAATACTCAATCCTCAATCCTCAATTCTCAATCGCCAATACTCAATCCTCAATCGTCAATCCTCAATCCCGAATCCTCAATCTTCAATCCTCAAGCTCAATCCTCAATCCTCAATCCTCAATCCTCAATCTTCAATCATCAATATTCAATCTTCAATCCTCAATCCTCAATACTCAATCCTCAATCCTCAATCCTCAGGCATCAGTACTCAATCTTCAATACTCAATCCTCAATCCTCAATCCTCAATCCTCAATCCTCAACCCTCAATCCTCATTCCTCAAACCTCAATCCTCAACCCTCAGTTCTCATACTCAATTCTCAATTCTCAATCCTTAATTCTCAATCCTCAATCTTCAATCCTCAATAATCAATCTCCAATTCTAGATCCTCAATCCCCAATCTTCAATCCTTAATCCTCAATCTTCAATCCCCAATCCCCAGTACTTCATCTTCAATCCTCAATGCTCAAACCTCAATGCTCAACCCTCAGTCCTCATCCTCAATTCTCAATTCTCAATCCTCAATCCTCAATCCTCAATCTTCAATCCTCAATAATCAATATCCGATCCTAGATCCTCAATCCCCAATCTTCAATCGTTAATCCTCAATCTTCAATCGTCAATCCCCAGTCATCAATCTTCAATCCTCAATGCTCAATCCTCAATCCTCAATCCTCAGTCCTCAATCCCCAATCCTCAATCCTCAAACCTCAATACCCAACCGTCAGTCCTCGTCCTCAATCCTCAAACCTCAATCCTCAATCCTCAATATTCAATCATCAATACTCAATCTTCAATCCTCAATCCTCAAACCTCAATCCTCAATCCTCAATCCTCAGTCTTCAACCCTGAATCCTCAATCCTCAATACCCAATCCTGAATCTTCAATCCTCAATACTCAATCTTCAATCCTCAATCCTCAATCCTCAATCCTCAATCCTCAATCTTCAATCCTCAACACTCAACCTTCAATCCTCAATCCTCAATCCTCAATCCTCAATCCTCATTCTTCAATCCTCAATCCTCGATATTCAAGACACAACCCTCAGCCATCAATCCTCAATACTCAACCATCAATCCTCAATTCTCAATACTCAATAGAATCTTCTGAATACTCATGGTTCAATACTCAATCCTCAATATTCAATAATCAAATCTCGATCGTCCACCTTAAATCCTCAATACTCAATTTCAATCCTCAATCCTCAGTTCTCAATCCCCAATACTCAATCCTCAATCGCCAATCCTCAATCCCCAATCGTCAATCTTCAATCCTCAACCTCAATCCTCAATCCTCAATCCTCAATCCTCAATCTTCAATCATCAATATTCAATCTTCAATCCTCAATCCTCAATCCTCAACCCTCAATCCTCAATCCTCAGGCATCAATACTCAATCTTCAATACTCAATCCTCAATCCTCAATTCTCAATCGCCAATACTCAATCCTCAATCGTCAATCCTCAATCCCGAATCCTCAATCTTCAATCCTCAAGCTCAATCCTCAATCCTCAATCCTCAATCCTCAATCTTCAATCATCAATATTCAATCTTCAATCCTCAATCCTCAATACTCAATCCTCAATCCTCAATCCTCAGGCATCAGTACTCAATCTTCAATACTCAATCCTCAATCCTCAATCCTCAATCCTCAATCCTCAACCCTCAATCCTCATTCCTCAAACCTCAATCCTCAACCCTCAGTTCTCATACTCAATTCTCAATTCTCAATCCTCAATTCTCAATCCTCAATCTTCAATCCTCAATAATCAATCTCCAATTCTAGATCCTCAATCCCCAATCTTCAATCCTTAATCCTCAATCTTCAATCCCCAATCCCCAGTACTTCATCTTCAATCCTCAATGCTCAAACCTCAATGCTCAACCCTCAGTCCTCATCCTCAATTCTCAATTCTCAATCCTCAATCCTCAATCCTCAATCTTCAATCCTCAATAATCAATATCCGATCCTAGATCCTCAATCCCCAATCTTCAATCGTTAATCCTCAATCTTCAATCGTCAATCCCCAGTCATCAATCCTCAATCCTCAATCCTCAATCCTCAGTTCTCAATCCCCAATACTCAATCCTCAATCGCCAATCCTCAATCCCCAATCGTCAATCTTCAATCCTCAACCTCAATCCTCAATCCTCAATCCTCAATCCTCAATCTTCAATCATCAATATTCAATCTTCAATCCTCAATCCTCAATCCTCAACCCTCAATCCTCAATCCTCAGGCATCAATACTCAATCTTCAATACTCAATCCTCAATCCTCAATTCTCAATCGCCAATACTCAATCCTCAATCGTCAATCCTCAATCCCGAATCCTCAATCTTCAATCCTCAAGCTCAATCCTCAATCCTCAATCCTCAATCCTCAATCTTCAATCATCAATATTCAATCTTCAATCCTCAATCCTCAATACTCAATCCTCAATCCTCAATCCTCAGGCATCAGTACTCAATCTTCAATACTCAATCCTCAATCCTCAATCCTCAATCCTCAACCCTCAATCCTCATTCCTCAAACCTCAATCCTCAACCCTCAGTTCTCATACTCAAATCTCAATTCTCAATCCTCAATTCTCAATCCTCAATCTTCAATCCTCAATAATCAATCTCCAATTCTAGATCCTCAATCCCCAATCTTCAATCCTTAATCCTCAATCTTCAATCCCCTATCCCCAGTACTTAATCTTCAATCCTCAATGCTCAAACCTCAATGCTCAACCCTCAGTCCTCATCCTCAATTCTCAATTCTCAATCCTCAATCCTCAATCCTCAATCTTCAATCCTCAATAATCAATATCCGATCCTAGATCCTCAATCCCCAATCTTCAATCGTTAATCCTCAATCTTCAATCGTCAATCCCCAGTCATCAATCTTCAATCCTCAATGCTCAATCCTCAATCCTCAATCCTCAGTCCTCAATCCCCAATCCTCAATCCTCAAACCTCAATACCCAACCGTCAGTCCTCGTCCTCAATCCTCAAAGCTCAATCCTCAATCCTCAATATTCAATCATCAATACTCAATCTTCAATCCTCAATCCTCAAACCTCAATCCTCAATCCTCATTCTTCAATCCTAAATACCCAATCCTCAATCTTCAATCCTCAATTCTCAATCCTCAATTCTCAATCCTCAATCCTTAATCCTCAGACCTCAAACATCAATCTTCAACCCTCAGTCCTCGTCCTCAATCCACAACCCTCAATCCTCAGTCCTCAATATTCAATCATCAATATTCAATCTTCAATCCTCAATCCTCAATCCTCAATCCTCAATCCTCAATACTCAATCTTCAATCCTCAATACTCAACCCTCAATCCTCAATCCTCAGTCTTCAATCCTCAATCCTCAATCTTCAATCTTCAATCCTCAATACTCAATCTGCAATCCTCAATCCTCAAACCTCAATCCTCAATCCTCATTCTTCAATCCTCAATGCCCAATCCTCAATCTTCAATCCTCAATCCTCAATCCTCAATTCTCAATCCTCAATCCTTAATCCTCAATCCTCAATCCTCAATTCTCAATCCTCAATCCTCAGTCCTCTGTCCTCAAACCTCAACCCTCTACCCTCAGCCCTCATCCTCCATCCTCAATCCTCAATCATCAATCCTCAATCTTATATCCTCAATATTCAATCTTCAATCCTCAATGCTCAATCCTCAATCCTCAATCCTCAGTCCTCAATCCTCAGTGATCAATACTCAATCTTCAATACTCAATCCTCAATCCTCAATCCTCAATCCTCAATCCTCAATCCTCAATCTTCAATCCTCAACACTCAATCTTCAATCCTCAATCCTCAATCCTCAATCCTCAATCCTCATTCTTCAATCCTCAATACCCAATCCTCAATCTTGAATCCTGAATCCTCAATCCTCAATCCTCAATCCTCAATCCTCAATCCTCAATCCTCAATCCTCAATCCTCAATCCCCAATTCCCAAACCTCAATCCTCAACCCTCAGCCCTCATCCTCAATTCTCAATTCTCAATCCTCAATACCCAATCCCCAATTTCAATCCTCAATCCTCAATCCTCAGTTCTCAATCCTCAATCCTCAATCCTCAGCCCTCATCCTCCATCCTCAATCCTCAATCCTCAATCCTCAATCCTCAATCTTCAAACCTCAATTCTCAATATTCAATCCTCGATCCTCAATCATCAATCCTCAATCCTCTATCCTCAGGCATCAATACTCAGTCTTCAATGCTCAATCCTCAATCCTCAATCCTTCATCCTCATTCCCCAACCCTCAATCCTCATTCCTCAAACCTCAATCCTCAACCCTCAGACCTCATACTCAATTCTCAATTCTCAATTCTCAATCCTCAATCCTCAATCCTCAATCTTCAATCCTCAATAATCAATCTCCAATCCTCAATCCTCAATCCTCGATCCTCAATCCTCAGGCATCAATACTCAATCTTCAATACTCAATCCTCAATCCTCAATCCTCAATTCTCAACCCTCAATCCTCATGCCTCAAACCTCAATCCTCAATCCTCAACCCTCAGTCCTCATCCTCAATTCTCAATTCTCAATCCTCAATCCTCAATCCTCTATCTTCATTCCTCAATAATCAATCTCCAATCCTAGATCCTCAATCCCCAATCTTCAATCCTTAATTCTCAATCTTCAATCCTCAATCCGGAGTCATCAATCTTCAATCCTCAATGCTCAATCCTCAATCCTCAATCCTCAGTCCTCAATCCACAATCCTCAATCCTCAACCTCAATCCTCAATCCTCAATCCTCAATCCTCAATCTTCAATCATCAATATTCAATCTTCAATCCTCAATCCTCAATCCTCAATCCTCAATCCTCAATCCTCAATCTGCAATCCTCAATCCTCAAACCTCAATCCTCAATCCTCAATCTTCAATCCTCAATACTCAATCTTCAATCCCCAATCCTCAATTCTCAATCCTCAATCCTCATTCCCCAACCCTCAATCCTCATTCCTCAAACCTCAACCCTCAACCCTCAGTCCTCATACTCAATTCTCAATTCTCAATCCTCAATCCTCAATCCTCAATCTTCAATCCTCAATAATCAATCTCCAATCCTCAATCCTCAATCCTCGGTCCTCAATCCTCAGGCATAAATACTCAATCTTCAATACTCAATCCTCAATCCTCAATCCTCAATCCTCAATCCTCAAACCTCAATCCTCAATCCTCAATATTCAATCATCAATACTCAATCTGCAATCCTCAATCCTCTATCCTCAATCCTCAATCCTCAATCCTCAATCCTCAATCCTCAATACTCAATCCTCAATCCTCAATCCTCATTCTTCAATCCTCAATACCCAATCCTCAACCTTCAATTCTCAATCCTCAATCCTCAATCCTAATTCCTCAATCCTCAACCCTCAATCCTCAATCCTCAATCCTCAGTCCTCAAACAACAATCCTCAACACTCAATTCTCAATCCTCAATCCTCAGTCCTCAGACCTCAAACCTCAATCCTCAACTCTCAGCCCTCATCCTCAATCCTCAATCCTCAATCTTCAATCCTCAGTCCTCAATCCGCAAGCCTCAATCCTCAATCCTCAATCCTCAGTCCTCAAACAACAATCCTCAACACTCAATTCTCAATCCTCAACCTTCAATCCTCAATCCTCAATCCTCAATCCCCAATCCACAATCCTCAGGCATCAATACTCAATCTTCAATACTCAATCCTCAATCCTCAATCCTCAATCCTCAATCCTCAAACCTCAATCCCCATTCCTCAAACCTCAATCCTCAACTCTCAGTCCTCATCCTCAGTTCTCAACACTCAATCATCAATCCTCAATTCTCAATCTTCAATCCTCAATAATCAACCTCCAATCCTAGATCCTCAATCCCCAGTCTTCAATCCTTAATCCTCAATCTTCAATCCTTAATTCTCAATCGTCAATCTTCAATCCTCAATACTCAATCTTCAATCCTCAATCCTCAATCCTCAATCCTCAGGCATCAATACTCAATCTTCAATACTCAATCCTCAATCCTCAATCCTCAATCCTCAATCCTCAACCCTCAATCCTCATGCCTCAAACCTCAATCCTCAACCCTCAGTCCTCATCCTCAATTCTCAATTCTCAATCCTCAATCCTCAATCCTCAATCTTCAATCCTCAATCCTCAAACCTCAATCCTCAACCGTCAGTCCTCGTCCTCAATCCTCAAACCTCAATCCTCAATCCTCAATATTCAATCTTCAATACTCAATCTTCTATCCTCAATGCTCTATCCTCAATCCTCAATCCTCAATCCTCGATATTCAAGACACAACCCTCAGCCATCAATCCTCAATACTCAACCATCAATCCTCAATTCTCAATACTCAATAGAATCTTCTGAATACTCATGGTTCAATACTCAATCCTCAATATTCAATAATCAAATCTCGATCCTCCACCTTAAATCCTCAATACTCAATTTCAATCCTCAATCCTCAGTTCTCAATCCCCAATACTCAATCCTCAATCGCCAATCCTCAATCCCCAATCGTCAATCTTCAATCCTCAACCTCAATCCTCAATCCTCAATCCTCAATCCTCAATCTTCAATCATCAATATTCAATCTTCAATCCTCAATCCTCAATCCTCAACCCTCAATCCTCAATCCTCAGGCATCAATACTCAATCTTCAATACTCAATCCTCAATCCTCAATTCTCAATCGCCAATACTCAATCCTCAATCGTCAATCCTCAATCCCGAATCCTCAATCTTCAATCCTCAAGCTCAATCCTCAATCCTCAATCCTCAATCCTCAATCTTCAATCATCAATATTCAATCTTCAATCCTCAATCCTCAATACTCAATCCTCAATCCTCAATCCTCAGGCATCAGTACTCAATCTTCAATACTCAATCCTCAATCCTCAATCCTCAATCCTCAATCCTCAACCCTCAATCCTCATTCCTCAAACCTCAATCCTCAACCCTCAGTTCTCATACTCAATTCTCAATTCTCAATCCTTAATTCTCAATCCTCAATCTTCAATCCTCAATAATCAATCTCCAATTCTAGATCCTCAATCCCCAATCTTCAATCCTTAATCCTCAATCTTCAATCCCCAATCCCCAGTACTTCATCTTCAATCCTCAATGCTCAAACCTCAATGCTCAACCCTCAGTCCTCATCCTCAATTCTCAATTCTCAATCCTCAATCCTCAATCCTCAATCTTCAATCCTCAATAATCAATATCCGATCCTAGATCCTCAATCCCCAATCTTCAATCGTTAATCCTCAATCTTCAATCGTCAATCCCCAGTCATCAATCTTCAATCCTCAATGCTCAATCCTCAATCCTCAATCCTCAGTCCTCAATCCCCAATCCTCAATCCTCAAACCTCAATACCCAACCGTCAGTCCTCGTCCTCAATCCTCAAACCTCAATCCTCAATCCTCAATATTCAATCATCAATACTCAATCTTCAATCCTCAATCCTCAAACCTCAATCCTCAATCCTCAATCCTCAGTCTTCAACCCTGAATCCTCAATCCTCAATACCCAATCCTGAATCTTCAATCCTCAATACTCAATCTTCAATCCTCAATCCTCAATCCTCAATCCTCAATCCTCAATCTTCAATCCTCAACACTCAACCTTCAATCCTCAATCCTCAATCCTCAATCCTCAATCCTCATTCTTCAATCCTCAATCCTCGATATTCAAGACACAACCCTCAGCCATCAATCCTCAATACTCAACCATCAATCCTCAATTCTCAATACTCAATAGAATCTTCTGAATACTCATGGTTCAATACTCAATCCTCAATATTCAATAATCAAATCTCGATCGTCCACCTTAAATCCTCAATACTCAATTTCAATCCTCAATCCTCAGTTCTCAATCCCCAATACTCAATCCTCAATCGCCAATCCTCAATCCCCAATCGTCAATCTTCAATCCTCAACCTCAATCCTCAATCCTCAATCCTCAATCCTCAATCTTCAATCATCAATATTCAATCTTCAATCCTCAATCCTCAATCCTCAACCCTCAATCCTCAATCCTCAGGCATCAATACTCAATCTTCAATACTCAATCCTCAATCCTCAATTCTCAATCGCCAATACTCAATCCTCAATCGTCAATCCTCAATCCCGAATCCTCAATCTTCAATCCTCAAGCTCAATCCTCAATCCTCAATCCTCAATCCTCAATCTTCAATCATCAATATTCAATCTTCAATCCTCAATCCTCAATACTCAATCCTCAATCCTCAATCCTCAGGCATCAGTACTCAATCTTCAATACTCAATCCTCAATCCTCAATCCTCAATCCTCAATCCTCAACCCTCAATCCTCATTCCTCAAACCTCAATCCTCAACCCTCAGTTCTCATACTCAATTCTCAATTCTCAATCCTCAATTCTCAATCCTCAATCTTCAATCCTCAATAATCAATCTCCAATTCTAGATCCTCAATCCCCAATCTTCAATCCTTAATCCTCAATCTTCAATCCCCAATCCCCAGTACTTCATCTTCAATCCTCAATGCTCAAACCTCAATGCTCAACCCTCAGTCCTCATCCTCAATTCTCAATTCTCAATCCTCAATCCTCAATCCTCAATCTTCAATCCTCAATAATCAATATCCGATCCTAGATCCTCAATCCCCAATCTTCAATCGTTAATCCTCAATCTTCAATCGTCAATCCCCAGTCATCAATCTTCAATCCTCAATGCTCAATCCTCAATCCTCAATCCTCAGTCCTCAATCCCCAATCCTCAATCCTCAAACCTCAATACCCAACCGTCAGTCCTCGTCCTCAATCCTCAAACCTCAATCCTCAATCCTCAATATTCAATCATCAATACTCAATCTTCAATCCTCAATCCTCAAACCTCAATCCTCAATCCTCATTCTTCAATCCTAAATACCCAATCCTCAATCTTCAATCCTCAATCCTCAATTCTCAATTCTCAATCCTCAATCCTTAATCCTCAGACCTCAAACATCAATCTTCAACCCTCAGTCCTCGTCCTCAATCCACAACCCTCAATCCTCAGTCCTCAATATTCAACCATCAATATTCAATCTTCAATCCTCAATCCTCAATCCTCAATCCTCAATCCTCAATCCTCAGTCTTCAACCCTGAATCCTCAATCCTCAATACTCAGTCCTGAATCTTCAATCCTCAATACTCAATCTTCAATCCTCAATCCTCAATCCTCAATCCTCAATCCTCAATCTTCAATCCTCAACACTCAATCTTCAATCCTCAATCCTCAATCCTCAATCCTCAATCCTCATTCTTCAATCCTCAATACCCAATCCTCAACCTTCAATCCTCAATCCTCAATCCTCAATCCTAATTCCTCAATCCTCATTCTTCAACCCTCAATACACAATCCTCAATTTCAATCCTCAATCCTCAAACCTCATTTCTCAATCCTCAATCCTCAAGCCTCAGCCCTCATCCTCCATCCTCAATCCTCAATCCTCCTTCCTCAATCTTCAATCCTCAATTCTCAATCTCCAATCCTCGATCCTCAATCATCAATCCTCAATCCTCAATCCTCAGGCATCAATACTCAATCTTCAATACTCAATCCTCAATCCTCAATCCTCAATCCCCAATACTCAATCCTCAATCGTCAATCCTCAATCCCGAATCCTCAATCTTCAATCCTCAACCTCAATCCTCAATCCTCAATCCTCAATCCTCAATCTTCAATCATCAATATTCAATCTTCAATCCTCAATCCTCAATCCTCAATCCTCAATCCTCAATCCTCAGGCATCAGTACTCAATCTTCAATACTCAATCCTCAATCCTCAATCCTCAATTCTCAATCCTCAACCCTCAATCCTCATTCCTCAAACCTCAATCCTCAACCCTCAGTTCTCATACTCAATTCTCAATTCTCAATCCTCAATTCTCAATCCTCAATCTTCAATCCTCAATAATCAATCTCCAATTCTAGATCCTCAATCCCCAATCTTCAATCCTTAATCCTCAATCTTCAATCCCCAATCCCCAGTACTTAATCTTCAATCCTCAATGCTCAAACCTCAATACTCAACCCTCAGTCCTCATCCTCAATTCTCAATTCTCAATCCTCAATCCTCAATCCTCAATCTTCAATCCTCAATAATCAATATCCGATCCTAGATCCTCAATCCCCAATCTTCAATCGTTAATCCTCAATCCTCAATCCTCAATCCTCAATCTTCAATCCTCAATACTCAATCTTCAATCCCCAATCCTCAATTCTCAATCCTCAATCCTCAATGTTCAATCCTCAATACTCAATCTTCAATCCTCAATCCTGAATCCTCAATCCTCAATCCTCAATTCTCAATATTCAATCATCAATACTCAATCTTCAATCCTCAATCGTCAAACCTCAATCCTCAATCCTCATTCTTCAATCCTAAATACCCAATCCTCAATCTTCAATCCTCAATCCTCAATCCTCAATTCTCAATCCTCAATCCTTAATCCTCAGACCTCAAACATCAATCTTCAACCCTCAGTCCTCGTCCTCAATCCACAACCCTCAATCCTCAGTCCTCAATATTCAATCATCAATATTCAATCTTCAATCCTCAATCCTCAATCCTCAATCCTCAGTCTTCAACCCTGAATCCTCAATCCTCAATACTCAATCCTGAATCTTCAATCCTCAATACTCAATCTTCAATCCTCAATCCTCAATCCTCAATCCTCAATCCTCAATCCTCAATCTTCAATCCTCAACACTCAATCTTCAATCCTCAATCCTCAATCCTCAATCCTCAATCCTCATTCTTCAATCCTCAATACCCAATCCTCAACCTTCAATCCTCAATCCTCAATCCTCAATCCTAATTCCTCAATCCTCATTCTTCAACCCTCAATACACAATCCTCAATTTCAATCCTCAATCCTCAAACCTCATTTCTCAATCCTCAATTCTCAAACCTCAGTCTTCAATCCTGAATATTCAATCATCAATACTCAATCTTCAATCCTCAATGCTCTATCCTCAATCCTCAATCCTCAATCCTCAATATTCAAGACACAACCCTCAGCCATCAATCCTCAATACTCAACCATCAATGCTCAATTCTCAATACTCAATAGAATATTCTGAATACTCATGGTTCAATACTCAATCCACAATATTCAATAATCAAATCTCAATCCTCAATCTTCAATTCTCAATACTCAATTTCAATCCTCAATCCTCAGTTCTCAATCCCCAATACTCAATCCTCAATCGTCAATCCTCAATCCCCAATCCTCAATCTTCAATCCTCAACCTCAATCCTCAATCCTCAATCCTCAATCCTCAATCTTCAATCATCAATATTCAATCTTCAATCCTCAATCCTCAATCCTCAATCCTGAATCCTCAATCCTCAATCTTCAATCCTCAATCCTCAATCCTCAATCCTCAGTCCTCAGTCCCCAATCCTCAATCCTCAAACCTCAATACCCAACCGTCAGTCCTCGTCCACAATCCTCAAACCTCAATCCTCAATTCTCAATATTCAATCATCAATACTCAATCTTCAATCCTCAATCGTCAAACCTCAATCCTCAATCCTCATTCTTCAATCCTAAATACCCAATCCTCAATCTTCAATCCTCAATCCTCAATCCTCAATCCTTGATCCTCAGACCTCAAACATCAATCTTCAACCCTCAGTCCTCGTCCTCAATCCACAACCCTCAATCCTCAGTCCTCAATATTCAATCATCAATATTCAATCTTCAATCCTCAATCCTCAATCCTCAATCCTCAATCCTCAATCCTCAGTCTTCAACCCTGAATCCTCAATCCTCAATACTCAATCCTGAATCTTCAATCCTCAATACTCAATCTTCAATCCTCAATCCTCAATCCTCAATCCTCAATCCTCAATCTTCAATCCTCAACACTCAATCTTCAATCCTCAATCCTCAATCCTCAATCCTCAATCCTCATTCTTCAATCCTCAATACCCAATCCTCAACCTTCAATCCTCAATCCTCAATCCTCAATCCTAATTCCTCAATCCTCATTCTTCAACCCTCAATACACAATCCTCAATTTCAATCCTCAATCCTCAAACCTCATTTCTCAATCCTCCATTCTCAAACCTCAATCCTCAATCCTCAATACTCAATCCTCAATCCTCAATTCTCAATCGCCAATACTCAATCCTCAATCGTCAATCCTCAATCCCGAATCCTCAATCTTCAATCCTCAAGCTCAATCCTCAATCCTCAATCCTCAATCCTCAATCTTCAATCATCAATATTCAATCTTCAATCCTCAATCCTCAATACTCAATCCTCAATCCTCAATCCTCAGGCATCAGTACTCAATCTTCAATACTCAATCCTCAATCCTCAATCCTCAATCCTCAATCCTCAACCCTCAATCCTCATTCCTCAAACCTCAATCCTCAACCCTCAGTTCTCATACTCAATTCTCAATTCTCAATCCTTAATTCTCAATCCTCAATCTTCAATCCTCAATAATCAATCTCCAATTCTAGATCCTCAATCCCCAATCTTCAATCCTTAATCCTCAATCTTCAATCCCCAATCCCCAGTACTTCATCTTCAATCCTCAATGCTCAAACCTCAATGCTCAACCCTCAGTCCTCATCCTCAATTCTCAATTCTCAATCCTCAATCCTCAATCCTCAATCTTCAATCCTCAATAATCAATATCCGATCCTAGATCCTCAATCCCCAATCTTCAATCGTTAATCCTCAATCTTCAATCGTCAATCCCCAGTCATCAATCTTCAATCCTCAATGCTCAATCCTCAATCCTCAATCCTCAGTCCTCAATCCCCAATCCTCAATCCTCAAACCTCAATACCCAACCGTCAGTCCTCGTCCTCAATCCTCAAACCTCAATCCTCAATCCTCAATATTCAATCATCAATACTCAATCTTCAATCCTCAATCCTCAAACCTCAATCCTCAATCCTCAATCCTCAGTCTTCAACCCTGAATCCTCAATCCTCAATACTCAATCCTGAATCTTCAATCCTCAATACTCAATCTTCAATCCTCAATCCTCAATCCTCAATCCTCAATCCTCAATCTTCAATCCTCAACACTCAACCTTCAATCCTCAATCCTCAATCCTCAATCCTCAATCCTCATTCTTCAATCCTCAATCCTCGATATTCAAGACACAACCCTCAGCCATCAATCCTCAATACTCAACCATCAATCCTCAATTCTCAATACTCAATAGAATCTTCTGAATACTCATGGTTCAATACTCAATCCTCAATATTCAATAATCAAATCTCGATCCTCCACCTTAAATCCTCAATACTCAATTTCAATCCTCAATCCTCAGTTCTCAATCCCCAATACTCAATCCTCAATCGCCAATCCTCAATCCCCAATCGTCAATCTTCAATCCTCAACCTCAATCCTCAATCCTCAATCCTCAATCCTCAATCTTCAATCATCAATATTCAATCTTCAATCCTCAATCCTCAATCCTCAACCCTCAATCCTCAATCCTCAGGCATCAATACTCAATCTTCAATACTCAATCCTCAATCCTCAATTCTCAATCGCCAATACTCAATCCTCAATCGTCAATCCTCAATCCCGAATCCACAATCTTCAATCCTCAAGCTCAATCCTCAATCCTCAATCCTCAATCCTCAATCTTCAATCATCAATATTCAATCTTCAATCCTCAATCCTCAATACTCAATCCTCAATCCTCAATCCTCAGGCATCAGTACTCAATCTTCAATACTCAATCCTCAATCCTCAATCCTCAATCCTCAATCCTCAACCCTCAATCCTCATTCCTCAAACCTCAATCCTCAACCCTCAGTTCTCATACTCAATTCTCAATTCTCAATCCTCAATTCTCAATCCTCAATCTTCAATCCTCAATAATCAATCTCCAATTCTAGATCCTCAATCCCCAATCTTCAATCCTTAATCCTCAATCTTCAATCCCCAATCCCCAGTACTTCATCTTCAATCCTCAATGCTCAAACCTCAATGCTCAACCCTCAGTCCTCATCCTCAATTCTCAATTCTCAATCCTCAATCCTCAATCCTCAATCTTCAATCCTCAATAATCAATATCCGATCCTAGATCCTCAATCCCCAATCTTCAATCGTTAATCCTCAATCTTCAATCGTCAATCCCCAGTCATCAATCTTCAATCCTCAATGCTCAATCCTCAATCCTCAATCCTCAGTCCTCAATCCCCAATCCTCAATCCTCAAACCTCAATACCCAACCGTCAGTCCTCGTCCTCAATCCTCAAACCTCAATCCTCAATCCTCAATATTCAATCATCAATACTCAATCTTCAATCCTCAATCCTCAAACCTCAATCCTCAATCCTCATTCTTCAATCCTAAATACCCAATCCTCAATCTTCAATCCTCAATCCTCAATTCTCAATTCTCAATCCTCAATCCTTAATCCTCAGACCTCAAACATCAATCTTCAACCCTCAGTCCTCGTCCTCAATCCACAACCCTCAATCCTCTGTCCTCAATATTCAACCATCAATATTCAATCTTCAATCCTCAATCCTCAATCCTCAATCCTCAATCCTCAATCCTCAGTCTTCAACCCTGAATCCTCAATCCTCAATACTCAATCCTGAATCTTCAATCCTCAATACTCAATCTTCAATCCTCAATCCTCAATCCTCAATCCTCAATCCTCAATCTTCAATCCTCAACACTCAATCTTCAATCCTCAATCCTCAATCCTCAATCCTCAATCCTCATTCTTCAATCCTCAATACCCAATCCTCAACCTTCAATCCTCAATCCTCAATCCTCAATCCTAATTCCTCAATCCTCATTCTTCAACCCTCAATACACAATCCTCAATTTCAATCCTCAATCCTCAAACCTCATTTCTCAATCCTCAATCCTCAAGCCTCAGCCCTCATCCTCCATCCTCAATCCTCAATCCTCCTTCCTCAATCTTCAATCCTCAATTCTCAATCTCCAATCCTCGATCCTCAATCATCAATCCTCAATCCTCAATCCTCAGGCATCAATACTCAATCTTCAATACTCAATCCTCAATCCTCAATCCTCAATCCCCAATACTCAATCCTCAATCGTCAATCCTCAATCCCGAATCCTCAATCTTCAATCCTCAACCTCAATCCTCAATCCTCAATCCTCAATCCTCAATCTTCAATCATCAATATTCAATCTTCAATCCTCAATCCTCAATCCTCAATCCTCAATCCTCAATCCTCAGGCATCAGTACTCAATCTTCAATACTCAATCCTCAATCCTCAATCCTCAATTCTCAATCCTCAACCCTCAATCCTCATTCCTCAAACCTCAATCCTCAACCCTCAGTTCTCATACTCAATTCTCAATTCTCAATCCTCAATTCTCAATCCTCAATCTTCAATCCTCAATAATCAATCTCCAATTCTAGATCCTCAATCCCCAATCTTCAATCCTTAATCCTCAATCTTCAATCCCCAATCCCCAGTACTTAATCTTCAATCCTCAATGCTCAAACCTCAATACTCAACCCTCAGTCCTCATCCTCAATTCTCAATTCTCAATCCTCAATCCTCAATCCTCAATCTTCAATCCTCAATAATCAATATCCGATCCTAGATCCTCAATCCCCAATCTTCAATCGTTAATCCTCAATCATCAATCGTCAATCCCCAGTCATCAATCTTCAATCCTCAATGCTCAATCCTCAATCCTCAATCCTCAGTCCTCAATCTCCAATCCTCAATCCTCAAACCTCAATACCCAACCGTCAATCCTCAATCCCCAATCCTCAATCTTCAATCCTCAACCTCAATCCTCAATCCTCAATCCTCAATCCTCAATCTTCAATCATCAATATTCAATCTTCAATCCTCAATCCTCAATCCTCAATCCTGAATCCTCAATCCTCAATCTTCAATCCTCAATCCTCAATCCTCAATCCTCAATCCTCAATCTTCAATCCTCAATACTCAATCTTCAATCCCCAATCCTCAATTCTCAATCCTCAATCCTCAATGTTCAATCCTCAATACTCAATCTTCAATCCTCAATCCTGAATCCTCAATCCTCAATCCTCAATTCTCAATATTCAATCATCAATACTCAATCTTCAATCCTCAATCGTCAAACCTCAATCCTCAATCCTCATTCTTCAATCCTAAATACCCAATCCTCAATCTTCAATCCTCAATCCTCAATCCTCAATTCTCAATCCTCAATCCTTAATCCTCAGACCTCAAACATCAATCTTCAACCCTCAGTCCTCGTCCTCAATCCACAACCCTCAATCCTCAGTCCTCAATATTCAATCATCAATATTCAATCTTCAATCCTCAATCCTCAATCCTCAATCCTCAATCCTCAATCCTCAGTCTTCAACCCTGAATCCTCAATCCTCAATACTCAATCCTGAATCTTCAATCCTCAATACTCAATCTTCAATCCTCAATCCTCAATCCTCAATCCTCAATCCTCAATCTTCAATCCTCAACACTCAATCTTCAATCCTCAATCCTCAATCCTCAATCCTCAATCCTCATTCTTCAATCCTCAATACCCAATCCTCAACCTTCAATCCTCAATCCTCAATCCTCAATCCTAATTCCTCAATCCTCATTCTTCAACCCTCAATACACAATCCTCAATTTCAATCCTCAATCCTCAAACCTCATTTCTCAATCCTCAATTCTCAAACCTCAGTCTTCAATCCTGAATATTCAATCATCAATACTCAATCTTCAATCCTCAATGCTCTATCCTCAATCCTCAATCCTCAATCCTCAATATTCAAGACACAACCCTCAGCCATCAATCCTCAATACTCAACCATCAATGCTCAATTCTCAATACTCAATAGAATATTCTGAATACTCATGGTTCAATACTCAATCCACAATATTCAATAATCAAATCTCAATCCTCAATCTTCAATTCTCAATACTCAATTTCAATCCTCAATCCTCAGTTCTCAATCCCCAATACTCAATCCTCAATCGTCAATCCTCAATCCCCAATCCTCAATCTTCAATCCTCAACCTCAATCCTCAATCCTCAATCCTCAATCCTCAATCTTCAATCATCAATATTCAATCTTCAATCCTCAATCCTCAATCCTCAATCCTGAATCCTCAATCCTCAATCTTCAATCCTCAATCCTCAATCCTCAATCCTCAGTCCTCAATCCCCAATCCTCAATCCTCAAACCTCAATACCCAACCGTCAGTCCTCGTCCACAATCCTCAAACCTCAATCCTCAATTCTCAATATTCAATCATCAATACTCAATCTTCAATCCTCAATCGTCAAACCTCAATCCTCAATCCTCATTCTTCAATCCTAAATACCCAATCCTCAATCTTCAATCCTCAATCCTCAATCCTCAATCCTTGATCCTCAGACCTCAAACATCAATCTTCAACCCTCAGTCCTCGTCCTCAATCCACAACCCTCAATCCTCAGTCCTCAATATTCAATCATCAATATTCAATCTTCAATCCTCAATCCTCAATCCTCAATCCTCAATCCTCAATCCTCAGTCTTCAACCCTGAATCCTCAATCCTCAATACTCAATCCTGAATCTTCAATCCTCAATACTCAATCTTCAATCCTCAATCCTCAATCCTCAATCCTCAATCCTCAATCTTCAATCCTCAACACTCAATCTTCAATCCTCAATCCTCAATCCTCAATCCTCAATCCTCATTCTTCAATCCTCAATACCCAATCCTCAACCTTCAATCCTCAATCCTCAATCCTCAATCCTAATTCCTCAATCCTCATTCTTCAACCCTCAATACACAATCCTCAATTTCAATCCTCAATCCTCAAACCTCATTTCTCAATCCTCAATTCTCAAACCTCAATCTTCAATCCTGAATATTCAATCATCAATACTCAATCTTCAATCCTCAATGCTCTATCCTCAATCCTCAATCCTCAATCCTCAATATTCAAGACACAACCCTCAGCCATCAATCCTCAATACTCAACCATCAATCCTCAATTCTCAATACTCAATAGAATATTCTGAATACTCATGGTTCAATACTCAATCCACAATATTCAATAATCAAATCTCAATCCTCAATCTTCAATTCTCAATACTCAATTTCAATCCTCAATCCTCAGTTCTCAATCCCCAATACTCAATCCTCAATCGTCAATCCTCAATCCCCAATCCTCAATCTTCAATCCTCAACCTCAATCCTCAATCCTCAATCCTCAATCCTCAATCTTCAATCATCAATATTCAATCTTCAATCCTCAATCCTCAATCCTCAATCCTGAATCCTCAATCCTCAATCTTCAATCCTCAATCCTCAATCCTCAATCCTCAATCCTCAATCTTCAATCCTCAATACTCAATCTTCAATCCCCAATCCTCAATTCTCAATCCTCAATCCTCAATGTTCAATCCTCAATACTCAATCTTCAATCCTCAATCCTGAATCCTCAATCCTCAATCCTCATTCTTCAATCCTCAATACCCAATCCTCAATCTTCAATCCTCAATCCTCAACTCTCAATCCTGAATCCTCAATCCTCAGACCTCACACATCAATACTCAACCCTCAGTCCTCGTCCTCAATCCACAACCCTCAATCCTCAATCCTCAATCATCAATCATCAATATTCAATCTTCAGTCCTCAATCCTCAATCCTCAATCCTCAATCCTCAATCCTCAATGTTCAATCCGAAATACCCAATCCTCAATCTTCAATCCTCAATCCTCAATCCTCAATCCTCAACCCTCAATACTCAATCCTCAATTTTCACTCCTGAAACCTCAATGCTGAATCCACAATCCTCAATCTTCAATCCTCAATCATCAGTCCTCTATCCTCAATCCTCAATCCTCAATCCTCAATATTCAAGGCACAACCCTCAGCCACCAATCCTCAATACTCAACCATCAATCCTCAATTCCCAACACTCAATAGAATATTCTGAATACTCATGGTTCAATACTCAATCCACAATATTCAATAATCAAATCTCTATCCTCAATCTTCAGTCCTCAATACTCAACTTCAATCCTCAATCCTCAATTCTCAATCCCCAATACTCAATCCTCAATCGTCAATCCTCAATCCCCAATCCTCAATCTTCAATCCTCAACCTCAATCCTCAATCCTCAATCCTCAATCCTCAATAATCAATCCTCAATACTCAATCTTCAATCCTCAATCCTCAATCCTCAGTCCTCAATCCTCAATCCTCAATCCTCAATCCTCAATCCTCAATCCTCAATCCTCAATACTCAATCTGCAATCGTCAATCCTCAATCCCCAATCCTCAATCTTCATTCTTCAATCCTCAATACCCAATCTTCAATCTTCAACCCTCAATCCTCAATCCTCAATTCTCAATCCTCAATCCTCAATCCTCAGACCTCACACATCAATACTCAACCCTCAGTCCTCGTCCTCAATCCACAACCCTCAATCCTCAATCCTCAATCATCAATCATCAATATTCAATCTTCAGTCCTCAATTCTCAATCCTCAATCCTCAATGTTCAATCCTCAATACTCAATCTTCAATCCTCAATCCTCAATCCTCAATCCTCAATCCTCATTCTTCAATCCTCAACACCCAATCCTCAATCGTCAATCCTCAACCTCAATCCTCAATTCTCAATCCTCAATCCTCAATGTTCAATCCTCAATACTCAATCTTCAATCCTCAATCCTCAATCCTCAATCCTCAATCCTCATTCTTCAATCCTCAACACCCAATCCTCAATCTTCAATCCTCAACCTCAATCCTCAATACTCAATCCTCAATCCTCAATACTCAATCTGCAATCGTCAATCCTCAATCCTCAATCCTCAATCCTCAAACTTCAATCCTCAATACCCACTCCTCAATCTTCAATCCTCAATCCTCAATCCTCAATCCTCAATCCTCAATCCTCAATCCTCAATCCCCAGTCCTCAATCCACAATCCTCAATCCTCAAACCTCTATCCTCAACCGTCAGTCCTCGTCCTCAATCCTCAAACCTCAATCCTCAATCCTCAATATTCAATCATCAATACTCAATCTCCTATCCTCAATGCTCAATCCTCAATCCACAATCATCAATCATCAATATTCAATCTTCAGTCCTCAATCCTCAATCCTCAATCCTCAATCCTCAATCCTCAATGTTCAATCCGAAATACCCAATCCTCAATCTTCAATCCTCAATCCTCAATCCTCAATCCTCAACCCTCAATACTCAATCCTCAATTTTCACTCCTGAAACCTCAATGCTGAATCCACAATCCTCAATCTTCAATCCTCAATCATCAGTCCTCTATCCTCAATCCTCAATCCTCAATCCTCAATATTCAAGGCACAACCCTCAGCCACCAATCCTCAATACTCAACCATCAATCCTCAATTCCCAACACTCAATAGAATATTCTGAATACTCATGGTTCAATACTCAATCCACAATATTCAATAATCAAATCTCTATCCTCAATCTTCAGTCCTCAATACTCAACTTCAATCCTCAATCCTCAATTCTCAATCCCCAATACTCAATCCTCAATCGTCAATCCTCAATCCCCAATCCTCAATCTTCAATCCTCAACCTCAATCCTCAATCCTCAATCCTCAATCCTCAATAATCAATCCTCAATACTCAATCTTCAATCCTCAATCCTCAATCCTCAGTCCTCAATCCTCAATCCTCAATCCTCAATCCTCAATCCTCAATCCTCAATCCTCAATACTCAATCTGCAATCGTCAATCCTCAATCCCCAATCCTCAATCTTCATTCTTCAATCCTCAATACCCAATCTTCAATCTTCAACCCTCAATCCTCAATCCTCAATTCTCAATCCTCAATCCTCAATCCTCAGACCTCACACATCAATACTCAACCCTCAGTCCTCGTCCTCAATCCACAACCCTCAATCCTCAATCCTCAATCATCAATCATCAATATTCAATCTTCAGTCCTCAATTCTCAATCCTCAATCCTCAATGTTCAATCCTCAATACTCAATCTTCAATCCTCAATCCTCAATCCTCAATCCTCAATCCTCATTCTTCAATCCTCAACACCCAATCCTCAATCGTCAATCCTCAACCTCAATCCTCAATTCTCAATCCTCAATCCTCAATGTTCAATCCTCAATACTCAATCTTCAATCCTCAATCCTCAATCCTCAATCCTCAATCCTCATTCTTCAATCCTCAACACCCAATCCTCAATCTTCAATCCTCAACCTCAATCCTCAATACTCAATCCTCAATCCTCAATACTCAATCTGCAATCGTCAATCCTCAATCCTCAATCCTCAATCCTCAAACTTCAATCCTCAATACCCACTCCTCAATCTTCAATCCTCAATCCTCAATCCTCAATCCTCAATCCTCAATCCTCAATCCTCAATCCCCAGTCCTCAATCCACAATCCTCAATCCTCAAACCTCTATCCTCAACCGTCAGTCCTCGTCCTCAATCCTCAAACCTCAATCCTCAATCCTCAATATTCAATCTTCAATACTCAATCTTCTATCCTCAATGCTCTATCCTCAATCCTCAATCCTCAATCCTCAATATTCAAGACACAACCCTCAGCCATCAATCCTCAATACTCAACCATCAATCCTCAATTCTCAATACTCAATAGAATATTCTGAGTACTCATGTTTCAATACTCAATCCTCAATATTCAATAATCAAATCTCAATCCTCCACCTTAAATCCTCAATACTCAATTTCAATCCTCAATCCTCAGTTCTCAATCCCCAATACTCAATCCTCAATCGCCAATCCTCAATCCCCAATCGTCAATCTTCAATCCTCAACCTCAATCCTCAATCCTCAATCCTCAATCCTCAATCTTCAATCATCAATATTCAATCTTCAATCCTCAATCCTCAATCCTCAACCCTCAATCCTCAATCCTCAGGCATCAATACTCAATCTTCAATACTCAATCCTCAATCCTCAATCCTCAATCCCCAATACTCAATCCTCAATCGTCAATCCTCAATCCCGAATCCTCAATCTTCAATCCTCAACCTCAATCCTCAATCCTCAATCCTCAATCCTCAATCTTCAATCATCAATATTCAATCTTCAATCCTCAATCCTCAATCCTCAATCCTCAATCCTCAATCCTCAGGCATCAGTACTCAATCTTCAATACTCAATCCTCAATCCTCAATCCTCAATTCTCAATCCTCAATCCTCAACCCTCAATCCTCATTCCTCAAACCTCAATCCTCAACCCTCAGTTCTCATACTCAATTCTCAATTCTCAATCCTCAATTCTCAATCCTCAATCTTCAATCCTCAATAATCAATCTCCAATTCTAGATCCTCAATCCCCAATCTTCAATCCTTAATCCTCAATCTTCAATCCCCAATCCCCAGTACTTAATCTTCAATCCTCAATGCTCAAACCTCAATGCTCAACCCTCAGTCCTCATCCTCAATTCTCAATTCTCAATCCTCAATCCTCAATCCTCAATCTTCAATCCTCAATAATCAATATCCGATCCTAGATCCTCAATCCCCAATCTTCAATCGTTAATCCTCAATCATCAATCGTCAATCCCCAGTCATCAATCTTCAATCCTCAATGCTCAATCCTCAATCCTCAATCCTCAGTCCTCAATCCCCAATGCTCAATCCTCAAACCACGATACCCAACCGTCAGTCCTCGTCCTCAATCCTCAAACCTCAATCCTCAATTCTCAATATTCAATCATCAATACTCAATCTTCAATCCTCAATCCTCAAACCTCAATCCTCAATCCTCATTCTTCAATCCTAAATACCCAATCCTCAATCTTCAATCCTCAATCCTCAATCCTCAATTCTCAATCCTCAATCCTTAATCCTCAGACCTCAAACATCAATCTTCAACCCTCAGTCCTCGTCCTCAATCCACAACCCTCAATCCTCAGTCCTCAATATTCAATCATCAATATTCAATCTTCAATCCTCAATCCTCAATCCTCAATCCTCAATCCTCAATCCTCAGTCTTCAACCCTGAATCCTCAATCCTCAATACTCAATCCTGAATCTTCAATCCTCAATACTCAATCTTCAATCCTCAATCCTCAATCCTCAATCCTCAATCCTCAATCTTCAATCCTCAACACTCAATCTTCAATCCTCAATCCTCAATCCTCAATCCTCAACCCTCATTCTTCAATCCTCAATACCCAATCCTCAACCTTCAATCCTCAATCCTCAATCCTCAATCCTAATTCCTCAATCCTCATTCTTCAACCCTCAATACACAATCCTCAATTACAATCCTCAATCCTCAAACCTCAATCTTCAATCCTGAATATTCAATCATCAATACTCAATCTTCAATCCTCAATGCTCTATCCTCAATCCTCAATCCTCAATCCTCAATATTCAAGACACAACCCTCAGCCATCAATCCTCAATACTCAACCATCAATCCTCAATTCTCAATACTCAATAGAATATTCTGAATACTCATGGTTCAATACTCAATCCACAATATTCAATAATCAAATCTCAATCCTCAATCTTCAATTCTCAATACTCAATTTCAATCCTCAATCCTCAGTTCTCAATCCCCAATACTCAATCCTCAATCGTCAATCCTCAATCCCCAATCCTCAATCTTCAATCCTCAACCTCAATCCTCAATCCTGAATCCTCAATCCTCAATCTTCAATCATCAATATTCAATCTTCAATCCTCAATCCTCAATCCTCAATCCTGAATCCTCAATCCTCAATCTTCAATCCTCAATCCTCAATCCTCAATCCTCAATCCTCAATCTTCAATCCTCAATACTCAATCTTCAATCCCCAATCCTCAATTCTCAATCCTCAATCCTCAATGTTCAATCCTCAATACTCAATCTTCAATCCTCAATCCTGAATCCTCAATCCTCAATCCTCATTCTTCAATCCTCAATACCCAATCCTCAATCTTCAATCCTCAATCCTCAACTCTCAATCCACAATCCTCAATCCTCAGACCTCACACATCAATACTCAACCCTCAGTCCTCGTCCTCAATCCACAACCCTCAATCCTCAATCCTCAATCATCAATCATCAATATTCAATCTTCAGTCCTCAATCCTCAATCCTCAATCCTCAATCCTCAATCCTCAATCCTCAATGTTCAATCCGAAATACCCAATCCTCAATCTTCAATCCTCAATCCTCAATCCTCAATCCTCAACCCTCAATACTCAATCCTCAATTTTCACTCCTGAAACCTCAATGCTGAATCCACAATCCTCAATCTTCAATCCTCAATCATCAGTCCTCTATCCTCAATCCTCAATCCTCAATCCTCAATATTCAAGTCACAACCCTCAGCCACCAATCCTCAATACTCAACCATCAATCCTCAATTCCCAACACTCAATAGAATATTCTGAATACTCATGGTTCAATACTCAATCCACAATATTCAATAATCAAATCTCTATCCTCAATCTTCAGTCCTCAATACTCAACTTCAATCCTCAATCCTCAATTCTCAATCCCCAATACTCAATCCTCAATCGTCAATCCTCAATCCCCAATCCTCAATCTTCAATAATCAATCCTCAATACTCAATCTTCAATCCTCAATCCTCAATCCTCAGTCCTCAATCCTCAATCCTCAATCCTCAATCCTCAATCCTCAATCCTCAATCCTCAATACTCAATCTGCAATCGTCAATCCTCAATCCCCAATCCTCAATCTTCATTCTTCAATCCTCAATACCCAATCTTCAATCTTCAACCCTCAATCCTCAATCCTCAATTCTCAATCCTCAATCCTCAATCCTCAGACCTCACACATCAATACCCAACCCTCAGTCCTCGTCCTCAATCCACAACCCTCAATCCTCAATCCTCAATCATCAATCATCAATATTCAATCTTCAGTCCTCAATTCTCAATCCTCAATCCTCAATGTTCAATCCTCAATACTCAATCTTCAATCCTCAATCCTCAATCCTCAATCCTCAATCCTCATTCTTCAATCCTCAACACCCAATCCTCAATCGTCAATCCTCAACCTCAATCCTCAATTCTCAATCCTCAATCCTCAATGTTCAATCCCCAATACTCAATCTTCAATCCTCAATCCCCAATCCTCAATCCTCAATCCTCATTCTTCAATCCTCAACACCCAATCCTCAATCTTCAATCCTCAACCTCAATCCTCAATACTCAATCCTCAATCCTCAATACTCAATGTGCAATCGTCAATCCTCAATCCTCAATCCTCAATCCTCAAACTTCAATCCTCAATCCTCAATCCTCAATCCTCAATCCTCAATCTTCAATCCTCAACACTCAATCTTCAATCCTCAATCCTCAATCCTCAATCCTCAATCCTCATCCTTCAATCCTCAATACCCAATCCTCAACCTTCAATCCTCAATCCTCAATCCTCAATCCTAATTCCTCAATCCTCATTCTTCAACCCTCAATACACAATCCTCAATTACAATCCTCAATCCTCAAACCTCATTTCTCAATCCTCAATCCTCAAACCTCAATCTTCAATCCTGAATATTCAATCATCAATACTCAATCTTCAATCCTCAATGCTCTATCCTCAATCCTCAATCCTCAATCCTCAATATTCAAGACACAACCCTCAGCCATCAATCCTCAATACTCAACCATCAATCCTCAATTCTCAATACTCAATAGAATATTCTGAATACTCATGGTTCAATACTCAATCCACAATATTCAATAATCAAATCTCAATCCTCAATCTTCAATTCTCAATACTCAATTTCAATCCTCAATCCTCAGTTCTCAATCCCCAATACTCAATCCTCAATCGTCAATCCTCAATCCCCAATCCTCAATCTTCAATCCTCAACCTCAATCCTCAATCCTGAATCCTCAATCCTCAATCTTCAATCATCAATATTCAATCTTCAATCCTCAATCCTCAATCCTCAATCCTGAATCCTCAATCCTCAATCTTCAATCCTCAATCCTCAATCCTCAATCCTCAATCCTCAATCTTCAATCCTCAATACTCAATCTTCAATCCCCAATCCTCAATTCTCAATCCTCAATCCTCAATGTTCAATCCTCAATACTCAATCTTCAATCCTCAATCCTGAATCCTCAATCCTCAATCCTCATTCTTCAATCCTCAATACACAATCCTCAATCTTCAATCCTCAATCCTCAACTCTCAATCCACAATCCTCAATCCTCAGACCTCACACATCAATACTCAACCCTCAGTCCTCGTCCTCAATCCACAACCCTCAATCCTCAATCCTCAATCATCAATCATCAATATTCAATCTTCAGTCCTCAATCCTCAATCCTCAATCCTCAATCCTCAATCCTCAATCCTCAATGTTCAATCCGAAATACCCAATCCTCAATCTTCAATCCTCAATCCTCAATCCTCAATCCTCAACCCTCAATACTCAATCCTCAATTTTCACTCCTGAAACCTCAGTGCTGAATCCACAATCCTCAATCTTCAATCCTCAATCATCAGTCCTCTATCCTCAATCCTCAATCCTCAATCCTCAATATTCAAGGCACAACCCTCAGCCACCAATCCTCAATACTCAACCATCAATCCTCAATTCCCAACACTCAATGGAATATTCTGAATACTCATGGTTCAATACTCAATCCACAATATTCAATAATCAAATCTCTATCCTCAATCTTCAGTCCTCAATACTCAACTTCAATCCTCAATCCTCAATTCTCAATCCCCAACACTCAATCCTCAATCGTCAATCCTCAATCCCCAATCCTCAATCTTCAATCCTCAACCTCAATCCTCAATCCTCAATCCTCAATCCTCAATAATCAATCCTCAATACTCAATCTTCAATCCTCAATCCTCAATCCTCAGTCCTCAATCCTCAATCCTCAATCCTCAATCCTCAATCCTCAATCCTCAATCCTCAATACTCAATCTGCAATCGTCAATCCTCAATCCCCAATCCTCAATCTTCATTCTTCAATCCTCAATACCCAATCTTCAATCTTCAACCCTCAATCCTCAATCCTCAATTCTCAATCCTCAATCCTCAATCCTCAGACCTCACACATCAAAACTCAACCCTCAGTCCTCGTCCTCAATCCACAACCCTCAATCCTCAATCCTCAATCATCAATCATCAATATTCAATCTTCAGTCCTCAATTCTCAATCCTCAATCCTCAATGTTCAATCCTCAATACTCAATCTTCAATCCTCAATCCTCAATCCTCAATCCTCAATCCTCATTCTTCAATCCTCAACACCCAATCCTCAATCGTCAATCCTCAACCTCAATCCTCAATTCTCAATCCTCAATCCTCAATGTTCAATCCTCAATACTCAATCTTCAATCCCCAATCCTCAATCCTCAATCCTCAATCCTCATTCTTCAATCCTCAACACCCAATCCTCAATCTTCAATCCTCAACCTCAATCCTCAATACTCAATCCTCAATCCTCAATACTCAATCTGCAATCGTCAATCCTCAATCCTCAATCCTCAATCCTCAAACTTCAATCCTCAATACCCACTCCTCAATCTTCAATCCTCAATCCTCAATCCTCAATCCTCAATCCTCAATCCTCAATCCTCAATCCCCAGTCCTCAATCCACAATCCTCAATCCTCAAACCTCTATCCTCAACCGTCAGTCCTCGTCCTCAATCCTCAAGCCTCAATCCTCAATCCTCAATATTCAATCATCAATACTCAATCTCCTATCCTCAATGCTCTATCCTCAATCCTCAATCCTCAATCCTCAATATTCAAGACACAACCCTCAGCCATCAATCCTCAATACTCAACCATCAATCCTCAATTCTCAATACTCAATAGAATATTCCGAATACTCATGGTTCAATACTCAATCCACAATATTCAATAAACAAATCTCAATCCTCAATCCTCATTCTTCAAATCTCAATGCCCAATCCTCAATCTTCAATCCTCAATCCTCAATCCTCAATTCTCGACCCTCAATCCTTAACCCTCAGACCTCAAACATCAATATTCAACCCTCAGTTCTCGTCCTCAATCCACAACCCTCAATCCTCAGTCCTCAATATTCAATCATCAATATTCAATCTTCAATCCTCAATACTCAATCCTCAATCCACAATTCTGAATCCTCAATCTTCAATCCTCAATCCTCAATCCTCAATACTCAATCCTCAAACTTCAATCCTCAATACCCACTCCTCAATCTTCAATCCTCAATCCTCAATCCTCAATCCTCAATCCTAATTCCTCAATCCTCATTCTTCAATCATCAATACCAAATCCTCAGTTTCAATCCTCAATCCTCAATACTCAATTCTCAATCCTCAATCCTCAATCCTCAGTCCTCAGTCCTCAGTCCTCAGTCCTCAAACCGTAATCCTCAACCCTCAGCCCTCATTCTCCATCCTCAATCCTCAATCCTCAATTCTCAATCTTCAATCCTCAATTCTCAATCTTCAATCCTCGATCCTGAATCATCAATACTCAATCCTCAATCCTCAGGCATCAATACTCAATCTGCAATACTCAATCCTCAACCGTCAGTCCTCATTCTCCATCCTCAATCCTCAATCCTCAATCCTCAATCTTCAATCCCCAATACTCAATCTTCAATCCTCAATCCTCAATCCTCAATCCTCAATCCTCAATCCTCAGGCATCAGTACTCAATCTTCAATACTCAATCCTCAATCCTCAATCCTCAATCCTCAATCCTCAACCCTCAATCCTCATTCCTCAAACCTCAATCCTCAACCCTCAGTTCTCTTACTCAATTCTCAATTCTCAATCCTCAATTCTCAATCCTCAATCTTCAATCCTCAATAATCAATCTCCAATTCTAGATCCTCAATCCACAATCTTCAATCCTTAATCCTCAATCTTCAATCCCCAATCCCCAGTACTCAATCTTCAATCCTCAATGCTCAATAGAAAATCCTGTATTCTCAGGATTCTATACTCAAACATCAATTCTCAACCCTCAGACCTCATTCTCAATCTTCAATCCTCAGACCTCAATCCTCAATATTCAATCCTCAATACTCAATCTTCAATCCTCAACCCTCAATTCTCAATCCTCAATCCTCAATCCTCAGTCATAAATCCTCAATCTTCAATACTCAATCGTCAATCCCCAGTCCTCAATCCTCATACCTCAATCCTCGTTCCTCAAACCTCAATCCTCAACCCTCAGTCCACATCCTCAATTCTCAATTCTCAATCCCCAATCCTCAATCTTCAATCCCCAATAATCAATCTGCAATACTAGATCCTCAATCCCCAATCCTCAATCCTTAATCCCCAACCTTCAATCCTCAATCGCCAGTCATCAATCTTCAATCCTCTATGCCCCATCCTCAATCCTCAATCCTCAATCCTCAATCCTCAATCCTCATTCTTCAATCCTCAATACCCAATCCTCAACCTTCAATCCTCAATCCTCAATCCTCAATCCTAATTCCTCAATCCTCATTCTTCAACCCTCAATACACAATCCTCAATTTCAATCCTCAATCCTCAAACCTCATTTCTCAATCCTCAATTCTCAAACCTCAATCTTCAATCCTGAATATTCAATCATCAATACTCAATCTTCAATCCTCAATGCTCTATCCTCAATCCTCAATCCTCAATCCTCAATATTCAAGACACAACCCTCAGCCATCAATCCTCAATACTCAACCATCAATCCTCAATTCTCAATACTCAATAGAATATTCTGAATACTCATGGTTCAATACTCAATCCACAATATTCAATAATCAAATCTCAATCCTCAATCTTCAATTCTCAATACTCAATTTCAATCCTCAATCCTCAGTTCTCAATCCCCAATACTCAATCCTCAATCGTCAATCCTCAATCCCCAATCCTCAATCTTCAATCCTCAACCTCAATCCTCAATCCTCAATCCTCAATCCTCAATCTTCAATCATCAATATTCAATCTTCAATCCTCAATCCTCAATCCTCAATCCTGAATCCTCAATCCTCAATCTTCAATCCTCAATCCTCAATCCTCAATCCTCAATCCTCAATCTTCAATCCTCAATACTCAATCTTCAATCCCCAATCCTCAATTCTCAATCCTCAATCCTCAATGTTCAATCCTCAATACTCAATCTTCAATCCTCAATCCTGAATCCTCAATCCTCAATCCTCATTCTTCAATCCTCAATACCCAATCCTCAATCTTCAATCCTCAATCCTCAACTCTCAATCCTGAATCCTCAATCCTCAGACCTCACACATCAATACTCAACCCTCAGTCCTCGTCCTCAATCCACAACCCTCAATCCTCAATCCTCAATCATCAATCATCAATATTCAATCTTCAGTCCTCAATCCTCAATCCTCAATCCTCAATCCTCAATCCTCAATGTTCAATCCGAAATACCCAATCCTCAATCTTCAATCCTCAATCCTCAATCCTCAATCCTCAACCCTCAATACTCAATCCTCAATTTTCACTCCTGAAACCTCAATGCTGAATCCACAATCCTCAATCTTCAATCCTCAATCATCAGTCCTCTATCCTCAATCCTCAATCCTCAATCCTCAATATTCAAGGCACAACCCTCAGCCACCAATCCTCAATACTCAACCATCAATCCTCAATTCCCAACACTCAATAGAATATTCTGAATACTCATGGTTCAATACTCAATCCACAATATTCAATAATCAAATCTCTATCCTCAATCTTCAGTCCTCAATACTCAACTTCAATCCTCAATCCTCAATTCTCAATCCCCAATACTCAATCCTCAATCGTCAATCCTCAATCCCCAATCCTCAATCTTCAATCCTCAACCTCAATCCTCAATCCTCAATCCTCAATCCTCAATAATCAATCCTCAATACTCAATCTTCAATCCTCAATCCTCAATCCTCAGTCCTCAATCCTCAATCCTCAATCCTCAATCCTCAATCCTCAATCCTCAATCCTCAATACTCAATCTGCAATCGTCAATCCTCAATCCCCAATCCTCAATCTTCATTCTTCAATCCTCAATACCCAATCTTCAATCTTCAACCCTCAATCCTCAATCCTCAATTCTCAATCCTCAATCCTCAATCCTCAGACCTCACACATCAATACTCAACCCTCAGTCCTCGTCCTCAATCCACAACCCTCAATCCTCAATCCTCAATCATCAATCATCAATATTCAATCTTCAGTCCTCAATTCTCAATCCTCAATCCTCAATGTTCAATCCTCAATACTCAATCTTCAATCCTCAATCCTCAATCCTCAATCCTCAATCCTCATTCTTCAATCCTCAACACCCAATCCTCAATCGTCAATCCTCAACCTCAATCCTCAATTCTCAATCCTCAATCCTCAATGTTCAATCCTCAATACTCAATCTTCAATCCTCAATCCTCAATCCTCAATCCTCAATCCTCATTCTTCAATCCTCAACACCCAATCCTCAATCTTCAATCCTCAACCTCAATCCTCAATACTCAATCCTCAATCCTCAATACTCAATCTGCAATCGTCAATCCTCAATCCTCAATCCTCAATCCTCAAACTTCAATCCTCAATACCCACTCCTCAATCTTCAATCCTCAATCCTCAATCCTCAATCCTCAATCCTCAATCCTCAATCCTCAATCCCCAGTCCTCAATCCACAATCCTCAATCCTCAAACCTCTATCCTCAACCGTCAGTCCTCGTCCTCAATCCTCAAACCTCAATCCTCAATCCTCAATATTCAATCATCAATACTCAATCTCCTATCCTCAATGCTCAATCCTCAATCCACAATCATCAATCATCAATATTCAATCTTCAGTCCTCAATCCTCAATCCTCAATCCCCAATCCTCAATCCTCAATGTTCAATCCGAAATACCCAATCCTCAATCTTCAATCCTCAATCCTCAATCCTCAATCCTCAACCCTCAATACTCAATCCTCAATTTTCACTCCTGAAACCTCAATGCTGAATCCACAATCCTCAATCTTCAATCCTCAATCATCAGTCCTCTATCCTCAATCCTCAATCCTCAATCCTCAATATTCAAGGCACAACCCTCAGCCACCAATCCTCAATACTCAACCATCAATCCTCAATTGCCAACACTCAATAGAATATTCTGAATACTCATGGTTCAATACTCAATCCACAATATTCAATAATCAAATCTCTATCCTCAATCTTCAGTCCTCAATACTCAACTTCAATCCTCAATCCTCAATTCTCAATCCCCAATACTCAATCCTCAATCGTCAATCCTCAATCCCCAATCCTCAATCTTCAATCCTCAACCTCAATCCTCAATCCTCAATCCTCAATCCTCAATAATCAATCCTCAATACTCAATCTTCAATCCTCAATCCTCAATCCTCAGTCCTCAATCCTCAATCCTCAATCCTCAATCCTCAATCCTCAATCCTCAATCCTCAATACTCAATCTGCAATCGTCAATCCTCAATCCCCAATCCTCAATCTTCATTCTTCAATCCTCAATACCCAATCTTCAATCTTCAACCCTCAATCCTCAATCCTCAATTCTCAATCCTCAATCCTCAATCCTCAGACCTCACACATCAATACTCAACCCTCAGTCCTCGTCCTCAATCCACAACCCTCAATCCTCAATCCTCAATCATCAATCATCAATATTCAATCTTCAGTCCTCAATTCTCAATCCTCAATCCTCAATGTTCAATCCTCAATACTCAATCTTCAATCCTCAATCCTCAATCCTCAATCCTCAATCCTCATTCTTCAATCCTCAACACCCAATCCTCAATCGTCAATCCTCAACCTCAATCCTCAATTCTCAATCCTCAATCCTCAATGTTCAATCCTCAATACTCAATCTTCAATCCTCAATCCTCAATCCTCAATCCTCAATCCTCATTCTTCAATCCTCAACACCCAATCCTCAATCTTCAATCCTCAACCTCAATCCTCAATACTCAATCCTCAATCCTCAATACTCAATCTGCAATCGTCAATCCTCAATCCTCAATCCTCAATCCTCAAACTTCAATCCTCAATACCCACTCCTCAATCTTCAATCCTCAATCCTCAATCCTCAATCCTCAATCCTCAATCCTCAATCCTCAATCCCCAGTCCTCAATCCACAATCCTCAATCCTCAAACCTCTATCCTCAACCGTCAGTCCTCGTCCTCAATCCTCAAACCTCAATCCTCAATCCTCAATATTCAATCTTCAATACTCAATCTTCTATCCTCAATGCTCTATCCTTAATCCTCAATCCTCAATCCTCAATATTCAAGACACAACCCTCAGCCATCAATCCTCAATACTCAACCATCAATCCTCAATTCTCAATACTCAATAGAATATTCTGAGTACTCATGTTTCAATACTCAATCCTCAATATTCAATAATCAAATCTCAATCCTCCACCTTAAATCCTCAATACTCAATTTCAATCCTCAATCCTCAGTTCTCAATCCCCAATACTCAATCCTCAATCGCCAATCCTCAATCCCCAATCGTCAATCTTCAATCCTCAACCTCAATCCTCAATCCTCAATCCTCAATCCTCAATCTTCAATCATCAATATTCAATCTTCAATCCTCAATCCTCAATCCTCAACCCTCAATCCTCAATCCTCAGGCATCAATACTCAATCTTCAATACTCAATCCTCAATCCTCAATCCTCAATCCCCAATACTCAATCCTCAATCGTCAATCCTCAATCCCGAATCCTCAATCTTCAATCCTCAACCTCAATCCTCAATCCTCAATCCTCAATCCTCAATCTTCAATCATCAATATTCAATCTTCAATCCTCAATCCTCAATCCTCAATCCTCAATCCTCAATCCTCAGGCATCAGTACTCAATCTTCAATACTCAATCCTCAATCCTCAATCCTCAATTCTCAATCCTCAATCCTCAACCCTCAATCCTCATTCCTCAAACCTCTATCCTCAACCCTCAGTTCTCATACTCAATTCTCAATTCTCAATCCTCAATTCTCAATCCTCAATCTTCAATCCTCAATAATCAATCTCCAATTCTAGATCCTCAATCCCCAATCTTCAATCCTTAATCCTCAATCTTCAATCCCCAATCCCCAGTACTTAATCTTCAATCCTCAATGCTCAAACCTCAATGCTCAACCCTCAGTCCTCATCCTCAATTCTCAATTCTCAATCCTCAATCCTCAATCCTCAATCTTCAATCCTCAATAATCAATATCCGATCCTAGATCCTCAATCCCCAATCTTCAATCGTTAATCCTCAATCATCAATCGTCAATCCCCAGTCATCAATCTTCAATCCTCAATGCTCAATCCTCAATCCTCAATCCTCAGTCCTCAATCCCCAATGCTCAATCCTCAAACCACAATACCCAACCGTCAGTCCTCGTCCTCAATCCTCAAACCTCAATCCTCAATTCTCAATATTCAATCATCAATACTCAATCTTCAATCCTCAATCCTCAAACCTCAATCCTCAATCCTCATTCTTCAATCCTAAATACCCAATCCTCAATCTTCAATCCTCAATCCTCAATCCTCAATTCTCAATCCTCAATCCTTAATCCTCAGACCTCAAACATCAATCTTCAACCCTCAGTCCTCGTCCTCAATCCACAACCCTCAATCCTCAGTCCTCAATATTCAATCATCAATATTCAATCTTCAATCCTCAATCCTCAATCCTCAATACTCAATCCTCAATCCTCAGTCTTCAACCCTGAATCCTCAATCCTCAATACTCAATCCTGAATCTTCAATCCTCAATACTCAATCTTCAATTCTCAATCCTCAATCCTCAATCCTCAATCCTCAATCTTCAATCCTCAACACTCAATCTTCAATCCTCAATCCTCAATCCTCAATCCTCAACCCTCATTCTTCAATCCTCAATACCCAATCCTCAACCTTCAATCCTCAATCCTCAATCCTCAATCCTAATTCCTCAATCCTCATTCTTCAACCCTCAATACACAATCCTCAATTACAATCCTCAATCCTCAAACCTCAATCTTCAATCCTGAATATTCAATCATCAATACTCAATCTTCAATCCTCAATGCTCTATCCTCAATCCTCAATCCTCAATCCTCAATATTCAAGACACAACCCTCAGCCATCAATCCTCAATACTCAACCATCAATCCTCAATTCTCAATACTCAATAGAATATTCTGAATACTCATGGTTCAATACTCAATCCACAATATTCAATAATCAAATCTCAATCCTCAATCTTCAATTCTCAATACTCAATTTCAATCCTCAATCCTCAGTTCTCAATCCCCAATACTCAATCCTCAATCGTCAATCCTCAATCCCCAATCCTCAATCTTCAATCCTCAACCTCAATCCTCAATCCTGAATCCTCAATCCTCAATCTTCAATCATCAATATTCAATCTTCAATCCTCAATCCTCAATCCTCAATCCTGAATCCTCAATCCTCAATCTTCAATCCTCAATCCTCAATCCTCAATCCTCAATCCTCAATCTTCAATCCTCAATACTCAATCTTCAATCCCCAATCCTCAATTCTCAATCCTCAATCCTCAATGTTCAATCCTCAATACTCAATCTTCAATCCTCAATCCTGAATCCTCAATCCTCAATCCTCATTCTTCAATCCTCAATACCCAATCCTCAATCTTCAATCCTCAATCCTCAACTCTCAATCCACAATCCTCAATCCTCAGACCTCACACATCAATACTCAACCCTCAGTCCTCGTCCTCAATCCACAACCCTCAATCCTCAATCCTCAATCATCAATCATCAATATTCAATCTTCAGTCCTCAATCCTCAATCCTCAATCCTCAATCCTCAATCCTCAATCCTCAATGTTCAATCCGAAATACCCAATCCTCAATCTTCAATCCTCAATCCTCAATCCTCAATCCTCAACCCTCAATACTCAATCCTCAATTTTCACTCCTGAAACCTCAATGCTGAATCCACAATCCTCAATCTTCAATCCTCAATCATCAGTCCTCTATCCTCAATCCTCAATCCTCAATCCTCAATATTCAAGTCACAACCCTCAGCCACCAATCCTCAATACTCAACCATCAATCCTCAATTCCCAACACTCAATAGAATATTCTGAATACTCATGGTTCAATACTCAATCCACAATATTCAATAATCAAATCTCTATCCTCAATCTTCAGTCCTCAATACTCAACTTCAATCCTCAATCCTCAATTCTCAATCCCCAATACTCAATCCTCAATCGTCAATCCTCAATCCCCAATCCTCAATCTTCAATAATCAATCCTCAATACTCAATCTTCAATCCTCAATCCTCAATCCTCAGTCCTCAATCCTCAATCCTCAATCCTCAATCCTCAATCCTCAATCCTCAATCCTCAATACTCAATCTGCAATCGTCAATCCTCAATCCCCAATCCTCAATCTTCATTCTTCAATCCTCAATACCCAATCTTCAATCTTCAACCCTCAATCCTCAATCCTCAATTCTCAATCCTCAATCCTCAATCCTCAGACCTCACACATCAATACCCAACCCTCAGTCCTCGTCCTCAATCCACAACCCTCAATCCTCAATCCTCAATCATCAATCATCAATATTCAATCTTCAGTCCTCAATTCTCAATCCTCAATCCTCAATGTTCAATCCTCAATACTCAATCTTCAATCCTCAATCCTCAATCCTCAATCCTCAATCCTCATTCTTCAATCCTCAACACCCAATCCTCAATCGTCAATCCTCAACCTCAATCCTCAATTCTCAATCCTCAATCCTCAATGTTCAATCCCCAATACTCAATCTTCAATCCTCAATCCCCAATCCTCAATCCTCAATCCTCATTCTTCAATCCTCAACACCCAATCCTCAATCTTCAATCCTCAACCTCAATCCTCAATACTCAATCCTCAATCCTCAATACTCAATCTGCAATCGTCAATCCTCAATCCTCAATCCTCAATCCTCAAACTTCAATCCTCAATTCTCAATCCTCAATCCTTAATCCTCAGACCTCAAACATCAATCTTCAACCCTCAGTCCTCGTCCTCAATCCACAACCCTCAATCCTCAGTCCTCAATATTCAATCATCAATATTCAATCTTCAATCCTCAATCCTCAATCCTCAATCCTCAATCCTCAATCCTCAGTCTTCAACCCTGAATCCTCAATCCTCAATACTCAATCCTGAATCTTCAATCCTCAATACTCAATCTTCAATCCTCAATCCTCAATCCTCAATCCTCAATCCTCAATCTTCAATCCTCAACACTCAATCTTCAATCCTCAATCCTCAATCCTCAATCCTCAATCCTCATCCTTCAATCCTCAATACCCAATCCTCAACCTTCAATCCTCAATCCTCAATCCTCAATCCTAATTCCTCAATCCTCATTCTTCAACCCTCAATACACAATCCTCAATTACAATCCTCAATCCTCAAACCTCATTTCTCAATCCTCAATCCTCAAACCTCAATCTTCAATCCTGAATATTCAATCATCAATACTCAATCTTCAATCCTCAATGCTCTATCCTCAATCCTCAATCCTCAATCCTCAATATTCAAGACACAACCCTCAGCCATCAATCCTCAATACTCAACCATCAATCCTCAATTCTCAATACTCAATAGAATATTCTGAATACTCATGGTTCAATACTCAATCCACAATATTCAATAATCAAATCTCAATCCTCAATCTTCAATTCTCAATACTCAATTTCAATCCTCAATCCTCAGTTCTCAATCCCCAATACTCAATCCTCAATCGTCAATCCTCAATCCTCAATCCTCAATCCTCAATCCTCAATACTCAATCTGCAATCGTCAATCCTCAATCCTCAATCCTCAATCCTCAATCCTCAATCTTCAATCCTCAATACTCAATCTTCAATCCCCAATCCTCAATTCTCAATCCTCAATCCTCAATGTTCAATCCTCAATACTCAATCTTCAATCCTCAATCCTGAATCCTCAATCCTCAATCCTCATTCTTCAATCCTCAATACACAATCCTCAATCTTCAATCCTCAATCCTCAACTCTCAATCCACAATCCTCAATCCTCAGACCTCACACATCAATACTCAACCCTCAGTCCTCGTCCTCAATCCACAACCCTCAATCCTCAATCCTCAATCATCAATCATCAATATTCAATCTTCAGTCCTCAATCCTCAATCCTCAATCCTCAATCCTCAATCCTCAATCCTCAATGTTCAATCCGAAATACCCAATCCTCAATCTTCAATCCTCAATCCTCAATCCTCAATCCTCAACCCTCAATACTCAATCCTCAATTTTCACTCCTGAAACCTCAGTGCTGAATCCACAATCCTCAATCTTCAATCCTCAATCATCAGTCCTCTATCCTCAATCCTCAATCCTCAATCCTCGATATTCAAGGCACAACCCTCAGCCACCAATCCTCAATACTCAACCATCAATCCTCAATTCCCAACACTCAATGGAATATTCTGAATACTCATGGTTCAATACTCAATCCACAATATTCAATAATCAAATCTCTATCCTCAATCTTCAGTCCTCAATACTCAACTTCAATCCTCAATCCTCAATTCTCAATCCCCAATACTCAATCCTCAATCGTCAATCCTCAATCCCCAATCCTCAATCTTCAATCCTCAACCTCAATCCTCAATCCTCAATCCTCAATCCTCAATAATCAATCCTCAATACTCAATCTTCAATCCTCAATCCTCAATCCTCAGTCCTCAATCCTCAATCCTCAATCCTCAATCCTCAATCCTCAATCCTCAATCCTCAATACTCAATCTGCAATCGTCAATCCTCAATCCCCAATCCTCAATCTTCATTCTTCAATCCTCAATACCCAATCTTCAATCTTCAACCCTCAATCCTCAATCCTCAATTCTCAATCCTCAATCCTCAATCCTCAGACCTCACACATCAAAACTCAACCCTCAGTCCTCGTCCTCAATCCACAACCCTCAATCCTCAATCCTCAATCATCAATCATCAATATTCAATCTTCAGTCCTCAATTCTCAATCCTCAATCCTCAATGTTCAATCCTCAATACTCAATCTTCAATCCTCAATCCTCAATCCTCAATCCTCAATCCTCATTCTTCAATCCTCAACACCCAATCCTCAATCGTCAATCCTCAACCTCAATCCTCAATTCTCAATCCTCAATCCTCAATGTTCAATCCTCAATACTCAATCTTCAATCCCCAATCCTCAATCCTCAATCCTCAATCCTCATTCTTCAATCCTCAACACCCAATCCTCAATCTTCAATCCTCAACCTCAATCCTCAATACTCAATCCTCAATCCTCAATACTCAATCTGCAATCGTCAATCCTCAATCCTCAATCCTCAATCCTCAAACTTCAATCCTCAATACCCACTCCTCAATCTTCAATCCTCAATCCTCAATCCTCAATCCTCAATCCTCAATCCTCAATCCTCAATCCCCAGTCCTCAATCCACAATCCTCAATCCTCAAACCTCTATCCTCAACCGTCAGTCCTCGTCCTCAATCCTCAAGCCTCAATCCTCAATCCTCAATATTCAATCATCAATACTCAATCTCCTATCCTCAATGCTCTATCCTCAATCCTCAATCCTCAATCCTCAATATTCAAGACACAACCCTCAGCCATCAATCCTCAATACTCAACCATCAATCCTCAATTCTCAATACTCAATAGAATATTCCGAATACTCATGGTTCAATACTCAATCCACAATATTCAATAAACAAATCTCAATCCTCAATCCTCATTCTTCAAATCTCAATGCCCAATCCTCAATCTTCAATCCTCAATCCTCAATCCTCAATTCTCGACCCTCAATCCTTAACCCTCAGACCTCAAACATCAATATTCAACCCTCAGTTCTCGTCCTCAATCCACAACCCTCAATCCTCAGTCCTCAATATTCAATCATCAATATTCAATCTTTAATCCTCAATACTCAATCCTCAATCCACAATTCTGAATCCTCAATCTTCAATCCTCAATCCTCAATCCTCAATACTCAATCCTCAAACTTCAATCCTCAATACCCACTCCTCAATCTTCAATCCTCAATCCTCAATCCTCAATCCTCAATCCTAATTCCTCAATCCTCATTCTTCAATCATCAATACCAAATCCTCAGTTTCAATCCTCAATCCTCAATACTCAATTCTCAATCCTCAATCCTCAATCCTCAGTCCTCAGTCCTCAGTCCTCAGTCCTCAAACCGTAATCCTCAACCCTCAGCCCTCATTCTCCATCCTCAATCCTCAATCCTCAATTCTCAATCTTCAATCCTCAATTCTCAATCTTCAATCCTCGATCCTGAATCATCAATACTCAATCCTCAATCCTCAGGCATCAATACTCAATCTGCAATACTCAATCCTCAACCGTCAGTCCTCATTCTCCATCCTCAATCCTCAATCCTCAATCCTCAATCTTCAATCCCCAATACTCAATCTTCAATCCTCAATCCTCAATCCTCAATCCTCAATCCTCAATCCTCAGGCATCAGTACTCAATCTTCAATACTCAATCCTCAATCCTCAATCCTCAATCCTCAATCCTCAACCCTCAATCCTCATTCCTCAAACCTCAATCCTCAACCCTCAGTTCTCTTACTCAATTCTCAATTCTCAATCCTCAATTCTCAATCCTCAATCTTCAATCCTCAATAATCAATCTCCAATTCTAGATCCTCAATCCACAATCTTCAATCCTTAATCCTCAATCTTCAATCCCCAATCCCCAGTACTCAATCTTCAATCCTCAATGCTCAATAGAAAATCCTGTATTCTCAGGATTCTATACTCAAACATCAATTCTCAACCCTCAGACCTCATTCTCAATCTTCAATCCTCAGACCTCAATCCTCAATATTCAATCCTCAATACTCAATCTTCAATCCTCAACCCTCAATTCTCAATCCTCAATCCTCAATCCTCAGTCATAAATCCTCAATCTTCAATACTCAATCGTCAATCCCCAGTCCTCAATCCTCATACCTCAATCCTCGTTCCTCAAACCTCAATCCTCAACCCTCAGTCCACATCCTCAATTCTCAATTCTCAATCCCCAATCCTCAATCTTCAATCCCCAATAATCAATCTGCAATACTAGATCCTCAATCCCCAATCCTCAATCCTTAATCCCCAACCTTCAATCCTCAATCGCCAGTCATCAATCTTCAATCCTCTATGCCCCATCCTCAATCCTCAAGCCTCAGTCCTCAATCCTCAATCCTCAATCCTCAATCCTCAATCCTCAATCTTCAATCATCAATATTCAATCTTCAATCCTCAATCCTCAATACTCAATCCTCAATCCTCAATCCTCAGGCATCAGTACTCAATCTTCAATACTCAATCCTCAATCCTCAATCCTCAATCCTCAATCCTCAACCCTCAATCCTCATTCCTCAAACCTCAATCCTCAACCCTCAGTTCTCATACTCAATTCTCAATTCTCAATCCTCAATTCTCAATCCTCAATCTTCTATCCTCAATAATCAATCTCCAATTCTAGATCCTCAATCCCCAATCTTCAATCCTTAATCCTCAATCTTCAATCCCCAATCCCCAGTACTTAATCTTCAATCCTCAATGCTCAAACCTCAATGCTCAACCCTCAGTCCTCATCCTCAATTCTCAATTCTCAATCCTCAATCCTCAATCCTCAATCTTCAATCCTCAATAATCAATATCCGATCCTAGATCCTCAATCCCCAATCTTCAATCGTTAATCCTCAATCTTCAATCGTCAATCCCCAGTCATCAATCTTCAATCCTCAATGCTCAATCCTCAATCCTCAATCCTCAGTCCTCAATCCCCAATCCTCAATCCTCAAACCTCAATACCCAACCGTCAGTCCTCGTCCTCAATCCTCAAACCTCAATCCTCAATCCTCAATATTCAATCATCAATACTCAATCTTCAATCCTCAATCCTCAAACCTCAATCCTCAATCCTCATTCTTCAATCCTAAATACCCAATCCTCAATCTTCAATCCTCAATCCTCAATCCTCAATTCTCAATCCTCAATCCTTTATCCTCAGACCTCAAACATCAATCTTCAACCCTCAGTCCTCGTCCTCAATCCACAACCCTCAATCCTCAGTCCTCAATATTCAATCATCAATATTCAATCTTCAATCCTCAATCCTCAATCCTCAATCCTCAATCCTCAGTCTTCAACCCTGAATCCTCAATCCTCAATACTCAATCCTGAAACTTCAATCCTCAATACTCAATCTTCAATCCTCAATCCTCAATCCTCAATCCTCAATCCTCAATCTTCAATCCTCAACACTCAATCTTCAATCCTCAATCCTCAATCCTCAATCCTCAATCCTCATTCTTCAATCCTCAATACCCAATCCTCAACCTTCAATCCTCAATCCTCAATCCTCAATCCTAATTCCTCAATCCTCATTCTTCAACCCTCAATACACAATCCTCAATTTCAATCCTCAATCCTCAAACCTCATTTCTCAATCCTCAATCCTCAAGCCTCAGCCCTCATCCTCCATCCTCAATCCTCAATCCTCCATCCTCAATCTTCAATCCTCAATCCTCAATCTTCAATCCTCGATCCTCAATCATCAATCCTCAATCCTCAATCCTCAGGCATCAATACTCAATCCTCAATCCTCAATTCTCAATCCTCAATCCTCAACCCTCAATCCTCATGCCTCAAACCTCAATCCTCAACCCTCAGTCCTCATCCTCAATTCTCAATTCTCAATCCTCGATCCTCAATCCTCAATCTTCAATCCTCAATAATCAATCTCCAATCCTAGATCCTCAACCCCAATCTTCAATCCTTAATACTCAATCTTCAATCCTGAATCCCCAGTCATCAATCTTCAATCATCAATATTCAATCTTCAATCCTCAATCCTCAATCCTCAATCCTCAATCCTCAATCCTCAATCTTCAATCCTCAATCCTCAATCCTCAATTCTCAACCCTCAATCCTTAATCCTCAGACCTCAAACATCAATATTCAGCCCTCAGTCCTCGTCCTCAATCCACAACCCTCAATCCTCAGTCCTCAATATTCAATCATCAATATTCAATCTTCAATCCTCAATCCTCAATCCTCAATCCTCAATTCTGAATCCTCAATCTTCAATCCTCAATCCTCAATCCTCAATACTCAATTCTCAATCTTCAATCCTCAATACCCACTCCTCAATCTTCAATCCTCAATCCTCAATCCTCAATCCTAATTCCTCAATCCTCATTCTTCAATCATCAATACCCAATCCTCAATTTCAATCCTCAATCCTCAATCCTCAATTCTCAATCCTCAATCCTCAGTCCTCAGTCCTCAGTCCTCAGTGCTCACACCGCAATCCTCAACCCTCAGCCCTCATTCTCCATCCTCAATCCTCAATCCTCAACCCTCAATCTTCAATCCTCAATTCTCAATCTTCAATCCTCGATCCTGAATCATCAATACTCAATCCTCAATCCTCTGGCATCAATACTCAATCTTCAATACTCAATCCTCAATCCTCAATCCTCAATCCTCAATCCTCAACCCTCAATCCTCAGGCATCAATACTCAATCTTCAATACTCAATCCTCAATCCTCAATCCTCAATCCTCAATCCTCAATCCTCAACCATCAATCCCCATTCCTCAAACCTCAATCCTAAACCCTCAGTCCTCATCCTCAATTCTCAATTCTCAATCCTCAATCCTCAATCCTCAATCTTCAATCCTCAATAATCAATCTCCAATCCTAGATCCTCAACCCCAATCTTCAATCCTTAATACTCAATCTTCAATCCTCAATCCCCAGTCATCAATCTTCAATCCTCAATGCTCAATCCTCAATCCTCAATCCTCAGTCCTCAATCCACAATCCTCAATCCTCAAACCTCAATCCTCAACCGTCAGTCCTCGTCCTCTATCCTCAAACCTCAATCCTCAATCCTCAATATTCAATCATCAATACTCAATCTTCAATCCTCAATGCTCTATCCTCAATCCTCAATCCTCAATCCTCAATATTCAAGACACAACCCGCAGCCATCAATCCTCAATACTCAACCATCAATCCTCAATTCTCAATACTCATTAGAATATTCTGAATACTCATGGTTCAATACTCAATCCACAATATTCAATAATCAAATCTCAATCCTCAATCTTCAATCCTCAATACTCAATTTCAATCCTCAATCCTCAGTTCTCAATCCCCAATGCTCAATGCTCAATCGTCAATCCTCAATCCCCAATCCTCAATCTTCAATCCTCAACCTCAATCCTGAATCCTCAATCCTCAATCCTCAATCTTCAATCATCAATATTCAATCTTCAATCCTCAATCCTCAATCCTCAATCCTCAATCCTCAATCCTCAATCTTCAATCCTCAATCCTCAATCATCAATCCTCAATCCTCAATCTTCAATCCTCAATACTTAATCTTCAATCCCCAATCCTCAATCCTCAATCCTAATTCCTCAATCCTCAATCCTCAATCCTCAATCCTCAATCCGCAATATTCAATCCTCAATACTCAATCTTCAATCATCAATCCTCAATCCTCAATTCTCAGTCGTCAAACCTCAGTCATCAATCCTCAATCTTCAATACTCAATCGTCAATCCTTAGTCCTCAATCCTCAATCCTCATTCCGCGTTCCTCAAACCTCAATCCTCAACCCTCAGTCTTCATCCTCAATCCTCAAACCTCAATCCTAAATCCTCAATATTCAATCATCAATGCTCAATCTTCAGTCCTCAATCCTCAAACCTCAATCCTCAATCCTCATTCTTCAATCCTAAATACCCAATCCTCAATCTTCAATCCTCAATCCTCAATCCTCAATTCTCAATCCTCAATCCTTAATCCTCAGACCTCAAACATCAATATTCAACCCTCAGTCCTCGTCCTCAATCCGCAACCCTCAATCCTCAGTCCTCAATAATCAATCATCAATATTCGATCTTCAATCCTCAATCCTCAATCCTCAATCCTCAATCCTCAATCCTCAATCCTCAATCTTCAACCCTGAATCCTCAATCCTCAATACTCAATCCTCAATCTTCAATCCTCAATACTCAATCTTCAATCCTCAAACCTCAATATTCAATCCTCAATACTCAATCTTCAATCATCATCCACAATCCTCAATTCTCAGTCGTCAATCCTCAGTCAACAATCCTCAATCTTCAAAACTCAATCGTCAATCCTTAGTCCTCAATCCTCAATCCTCAATCCTCGTTCCTCAAACATCAATCCTCAGCCCTCAGTCTTCATCAACAATCCTCAAACCTCAATCCTCAATCCTCAATATTCAATCATCAATACTCAATCTTCAATCCTCAATCCTCAAACCTCAATCCTCAATACCCAATCCTCAATCTTCAATCCTCAATCCTCAGTCCTCAATCCTCAATCCTCAATCCTCATTCTTCAATCCTCAATACCCAGTCCTCAATCTTCAATCCTCAATCCTCAATCCTCAATTCTCAATCGTCAATCCTCAGTCCTCTGTCCTCAAACCTCAATCCTCAACCCTCAGCCCTCATCCTCCATCTTCTATCCTCTATCCTCAATCCTCAATCTTCAATCCTCAATACTCAATCTTCAATCCTCAATCCTCAATCCTCAATCCTCATTCTTCAATCCTCAATACCCAATCCTCAATCTTCAATCATCAATCCTCAATCCTCAATTCTCAATCCTCAATCCTCAATCCCCAGACCTCAAACATCAATACTCAACCCTCAGTCCTCGTCCTCAATCCACAACCCTCAATCCTCAATCCTCAATCATCAATCATCAATATTCAATCTTCAGTCCTCAATCCTCAATCCTCAATCCTCAATCCTCAATCCTCAATGTTCAATCCGCAATGCCCAATCCTCAATCTTCAATCCTCAATCCTCAATCCTCAATCCTCAATTCTCAATCCTCAGTCCTCAATTCTCAGTCCTCAAACCTCAATCCTGAATCCACAATCCTGAATCCTCAATCCTCAATCTTCAATCCTCAATCCTCAACCCTCAATCCTAATTCTTCAATCCTCATTCTTCAATCCTCAATACCCAATCCTCAATTTCAATCCTCAATCCTCAAACCTCATTTCTCAATCCTCAATCCTCAACCCTCAGCCCTCATCATCCATCCTCAATCCTCAATCCTCAATCCTCAATGTTCAATCCTCAATTCTCAATCTTCAATCCTCGATCGTCAATCATCAATCCTCAATCCTCAATCCTCAGGCATCAATACTCAATCTTCAATGCTCAATCCTCAATCCTCAATCCTCAATCCTCATTCCCCAACCCTCAACCCTCAATCCTCGATCCTCAATCCTCAGGCACCAATACTCAATCTTCAATACTCAATACTCAATCCTCAATCCTCAATCCTCAATCCCCAACCCTCAATCCTCATGCCTCAAACCTCAATCCTCAACCCACAGTCCTCATCCTCAATTCTCAATTCTCAATCCTCGATCCTCAATCCTCAATCTTCAATCCTCAATAATCAATCTCCAATCCTAGATCCTCAACCCCAATCTTCAATCCTTAATACTCAATCTTCAATCCTCAATCCCCAGTCATCAACCTTCAATCCTCAATGCTCAATCCTCAATCCTCTATCCTCAATCCTCAACCGTCAGTCCTCGTCCTCAATCCTCAAACCTCAATCCTCAATCCTCAATATTCAATCATCAATCCTCAATCTTCAATCCTCAGTGCTCTATCCTCAATCCTCAATCCTCAGTCCTCAATATTCAAGACACAACTCTCAGCCATCAATCCTCAATACTCAACCATCAATCCTCAATTCTCAATACTCAATAGAATATTCTGAATACTCATGGTTCAATACTCAATCCACAATATTCAATAATCAAATCTCAATCCTCAATCCTCAATCCTCAGACCTCAATTCTCAATCCTCAATCTTCAATCCTCAATCCTCAATCCTCAATTCCCAATCCTCTATCCTCAGGCATCAATACTCAATCTTCAATACTCAATCCTCAATCCTCAATCCTCAATCCTCAATCCTCAACCCTCAATCCTCATTCCTCAAACCTCATCCTCAACCCTCAGTCCTCAGCCTCAATTCTCAATTCTCAATCCTCAATCTTCAATCCTCAATCTTCAATCCTCAATAATCAACCTCCAATCCTAGATCCTCAATCCCCAATCTTCAATCCTTAATCCTCAATCTTCAATCCTTAATTCTTAATCGTCAATCTTCTATCCTCAATACTCAATCTTCAATCCTCAATCCTCAGTCCTCAATCCTCAATCCTTAATCCTCAATCGTCAACCTTCAATCATCAATACTCAATCTTCAACCCTCAATCCTCAATCCTCAATCCTCAATCCTCATTCTTCAATACTCAATACCCAATCCTCAATCTTCAATCCTCAATCCTCAATCCTCAATTCTCAATCCTCAATCCTCAGTCCTCTGTCCTCAATCCTCAATCCTCAACCCTCAGCCCTCATCCTCCATCCTCAATCCTCAATCATCAATCCTCAATCTTATATCCTCAATATTCAATCTTCAATCCTCAATCCTCAATCCTCAATCCTCAATCCTCAATCCTTAGTGATCAATACTCAATCTTCAATACTCAATCCTCAATCCTCAATCCTCAATCCTCAATCCTCAAACCTCAATCCTCAATCCTCAATCCCCATTTCCCAAACCTCAATCCTCAACCCTCAGTTCTCATCCTCAATTCTCAATTCTCAATCCTCAATCATCAATCCTCAATCTTCAATCCTCAATCCTCAATCCTCAATCCTCAATCCTCAGTACTCAATCCTCAATCCTCAACCTTCAATCCTCAATACTCAATCTTCAATCCTCAATCCTCAATCCTCAATCCTCAATCCTCAATCTTTAATCCTCAATCCTCAATCATCAATCTTCAATCCTCAATACTCAATCTGCAATACTCAATCCTGAAACCTCAATCCTCAATCCTCATTCTTCAACCCTTAATACCCAATCCTCAATCTTCAATCCTCAATCCTCAATCCTCAATTCTCAACCCTCAAACCTTAATCCTCAATCCTCAATACTCAATCCTCAATCTTCAATCCTCAATACTCAACACTCAATAGAATATTCTGAATACTCACGTTTCAATACTCAGTCCACAATATTCAATAATCAAATCTCAATCCTCAATCTTCAATCCTCAATACTCAATTTCAATCCTCAATCCTCAATCCTCAATGCCCAATACTCAATCCTCAATCGTCAATCCTCAATCCCCAATCCTCAATCTTCAATCCTCAACCTCAATCCTCAAACCTCAATCCTCAATCTTCAATCTTCAATCCTCAATCCTCAATCCTCAATCCTAAATACCCAATCCTCAATCTTCAATCCTCAATCCTCAATCCTCAATTCTCAATCCTCAATCCTTAATCCTCAGACCTCAAACATCAATCTTCAACCCTCAGTCCTCGTCCTCAATCCACAACCCTCAATCCTCAGTCCTCAATATTCAATCATCAATATTCAATCTTCAATCCTCAATCCTCAATCCTCAATCCTCAATCCTCAGTCTTCAACCCTGAATCCTCAATCCTCAATACTCAATCCTGAAACTTCAATCCTCAATACTCAATCTTCAATCCTCAATCCTCAATCCTCAATCCTCAATCCTCAATCTTCAATCCACAACACTCAATCTTCAATCCTCAATCCTCAATCCTCAATCCTCAATCCTCATTCTTCAATCCTCAATACCCAATCCTCAACCTTCAATCCTCAATCCTCAATCCTCAATCCTAATTCCTCAATCCTCATTCTTCAACCCTCAATACACAATCCTCAATTTCAATCCTCAATCCTCAAACCTCATTTCTCAATCCTCAATCCTCAAGCCTCAGCCCTCATCCTCCATCCTCAATCCTCAATCCTCCATCCTCAATCTTCAATCCTCAATCCTCAATCTTCAATCCTCGATCCTCAATCATCAATCCTCAATCCTCAATCCTCAGGCATCAATACTCAATCTTCAATGCTCAATCCTCAATCCTCAATTCTCAATCCTCATTCCCCAACCCTCAATCCTCATTCCTCAAACCTCAATCCTCAACCCTCAGTCCTCATACTCATTCTCAATTCTCAACCTTCAATCCTCAATCCTCAATCTTCAATCCTCAATAATCAATCTCCAATCCTCAATCCTCAATCCTCGATCCTCAATCCTCAGGCATCAATACTCAATCTTCAATACTCAATCCTCAATCCTCAATTCTCAATCCTCAATCCTCAACCCTCAATCCTCATGCCTCAAACCTCAATCCCCAACCCTCAGTCCTCATCCTCAATTCTCAATTCTCAATCCTCGATCCTCAATCCTCAATCTTCAATCCTCAATAATCAATCTCCAATCCTAGATCCTCAACCCCAATCTTCAATCCTTAATACTCAATCTTCAATCCTGAATCCCCAGTCATCAATCTTCAATCCTCAATGCTCAATCCTCAATCCTCAATCCTCAGTCCTCAATCATCAACCCTCAATCCTCAAACCTCAATCCTCAGCCGTCAGTCCTCGTCCTCAATCCTCAAACCTCAATCCTCAATCCTCAATATTCAATCATCAATACTCAATCTTCAATCCTCAATGCTCTATCCTCAATCCTCAATCCTCAATCCTCAATATTCAAGACACAACCCTCAGCCATCAATCCGCAATACTCAACCATCAATCCTCAATTCCCAATACTCAATAGAATATTCTGAATACTCATGGTTCAATACTCAATCCACAATATTCAATAATCAAATCTCAATCCTCAATCTTCAATCCTCAATACTCAATTTCAATCCACAATCCTCAGTTCTCAATCCCTAATACTCAATGCTCAATCGTCAATCCTTAATCCCCAATCCTCAATCTTCGATCCTCAACCTCAATCCTCAATCCTCAATCCTCAATCCTCAATCCTCAATCCTCAATACTCAATCCTCAATCTTCAATCCTCAATTCTCAATCTTCAATCCTCGATCCTGAATCATCAATACTCAATCCTCAATCCTCAGGCATCAATACTCAATCTTCAATACTCAATCCTCAATCCTCAATCCTCAATCCTCAATCCTCAACCCTCAATCCTCAGGCATCAATACTCAATCTTCAATACTCAATCCTCAATCCTCAATCCTCAATCCTCAATCCTCAATCCTCAACCATCAATCCCCATTCCTCAAACCTCAATCCTCAACCCTCAGTCCTCATCCTCAATTCTCAATTCTCAATCCTCAATCCTCAATCCTCAATCTTCAATCCTCAATAATCAATCTCCAATCCTAGATCCTCAACCCCAATCTTCAATCCTTAATACTCAATCTTCAATCCTCAATCCTCAATCATCAATCCTCAATCCTCAATCTTCAATCCTCAATACTTAATCTTCAATCCCCAATCCTCAATCCTCAATCCTAATTCCTCAATCCTCAATCCTCAATCCTCAATCCTCAATCCGCAATATTCAATCCTCAATACTCAACCATCAATCCTCAATTCTCAATACTCAATAGAATATTCTGAATACTCATGGTTCAATACTCAATCCTCAATATTCAATAATCAAATCTCAATCCTCCACCTTAAATCCTCAATACTCAATTTCAATCCTCAATCCTCAGTTCTCAATCCCCAATACTCAATCCTCAATCGCCAATCCTCAATGCCCAATCGTCAATCTTCAATCCTCAACCTCAATCCTCAATCCTCAATCCTCAATCCTCAATCTTCAATCATCAATATTCAATCCTCAACCCTCAATCCTCAGGCATCAATACTCAATCTTCAATACTCAATCCTCAATCCTCAATCCTCAATCCTCAATCCTCAATCCTCAACCATCAATCCCCATTCCTCAAACCTCAATCCTCAACCCTCAGTCCTCATCCTCAATTCTCAATTCTCAATCCTCAATCCTCAATCCTCAATCTTCAATCCTCAATAATCAATCTCCAATCCTAGATCCTCAACCCCAATCTTCAATCCTTAATACTCAATCTTCAATCCTCAATCCCCAGTCATCAATCTTCAATCCTCAATGCTCAATCCTCAATCCTCAATCCTCAGTCCTCAATCCACAATCCTCAATCCTCAAACCTCAATCCTCAACCGTCAGTCCTCGTCCTCAATCCTCAAACCTCAATCCTCAATCCTCAATATTCAATCATCAATACTCAATCTTCAATCCTCAATGCTCTATCCTCAATCCTCAATCCTCAATCCTCAATATTCAAGACACAACCCGCAGCCATCAATCCTCAATACTCAACCGTCAATCCTCAATTCTCAATACTCAATAGAATATTCTGAATACTCATGGTTCAATACTCAATCCACAATATTCAATAATCAAATCTCAATCCTCAATCTTCAATCCTCAATACTCAATTTCAATCCTCAATCCTCAGTTCTCAATCCCCAATACTCAATGCTCAATCGTCAATCCTCAATCCCCAATCCTCAATCTTCAATCCTCAACCTCAATCCTGAATCCTCAATCCTCAATCCTCAATCTTCAATCATCAATATTCAATCTTCAATCCTCAATCCTCAATCCTCAATCCTCAATCCTCAATCCTCAATCTTCAATCCTCAATCCTCAATCATCAATCCTCAATCATCAATCCTCAATCCTCAATCTTCAATCCTCAATACTTAATCTTCAATCCCCAATCCTCAATCCTCAATCCTAATTCCTCAATCCTCAATCCTCAATCCTCAATCCTCAATCCGCAATATTCAATCCTCAATACTCAACCATCAATCCTCAATTCTCAATACTCAATAGAATATTCTGAATACTCATGGTTCAATACTCAATCCTCAATATTCAATAAACAAATCTCAATCCTCCACCTTAAATCCTCAATACTCAATTTCAATCCTCAATCCTCAGTTCTCAATCCCCAATACTCAATCCTCAATCGCCAATCCTCAATCCCCAATCGTCAATCTTCAATCCTCAACCTCAATCCTCAATCCTCAATCCTCAATCCTCAATCTTCAATCATCAATATTCAATCTTCAATCCTCAATCCTCAATCCTCAACCCTCAATCCTCAATCCTCAGGCATCAATACTCAATCTTCAATACTCTATCCTCAATCCTCAATCCTCAATCCCCAATACTCAATCCTCAATCGTCAATCCTCAATCCCTAATCCTCAATCTTCAATCCTCAACCTCAATCCTCAATCCTCAGTCCTCAATCCTCAATCTTCAATCATCAATATTCAATCTTCAATCCTCAATCCTCAATACTCAATCCTCAATACTCAATCCTCAGGCATCAGTACTCAATCTTCAATACTCAATCCTCAATCCTCAATCCTCAATCCTCAATCCTCAACCCTCAATCCTCATTCCTCAAACCTCAATCCTCAACCCTCAGTTCTCATACTCAATTCTCAATTCTCAATCCTCAATTCTCAATCCTCAATCTTCAATCCTCAATAATCAATCTCCAATTCTAGATCCTCAATCCCCAATCTTCAATCCTTAATCCTCAATCTTCAATCCCCAATCCCCAGTACTTAATCTTCAATCCTCAATGCTCAAACCTCAATGCTCAACCCTCAGTCCTCATCCTCAATTCTCAATTCTCAATCCTCAATCCTCAATCCTCAATCTTCAATCCTCAATAATCAATATCCGATCCTAGATCCTCAATCCCCAATCTTCAATCGTTAATCCTCAATCTTCAATCGTCAATCCCCAGTCATCAATCTTCAATCCTCAATGCTCAATCCTCAATCCTCAATCCTCAGTCCTCAATACCCAATCCTCAATCCTCAAACCTCAATACCCAACCGTCAGTCCTCGTCCTCAATCCTCAAACCTCAATCCTCAATCCTCAATATTCAATCATCAATACTCAATCTTCAATCCTCAATCCTCAAACCTCAATCCTCAATCCTCATTCTTCAATCCTAAATACCCAATCCTCAATCTTCAATCCTCAATCCTCAATCCTCAATTCTCAATCCTCAATCCTTTCTCCTCAGACCTCAAACATCAATCTTCAACCCTCAGTCCTCGTCCTCAATCCACAACCCTCAATCCTCAGTCCTCAATATTCAATCATCAATATTCAATCTTCAATCCTCAATCCTCAATCCTCAATCCTCATTCCTCAGTCTTCAACCCTGAATCCTCAATCCTCAATACTCAATCCTGAAACTTCAATCCTCAATACTCAATCTTCAATCCTCAATCCTCAATCCTCAATCCTCAATCCTCAATCTTCAATCCTCAACACTCAATCTTCAATCCTCAATCCTCAATCCTCAATCCTCAATCCTCATTCTTCAATCCTCAATACCCAATCCTCAACCTTCAATCCTCAATCCTCAATCCTCAATCCTAATTCCTCAATCCTCATTCTTCAACCCTCAATACACAATCCTCAATTTCAATCCTCAATCCTCAAACCTCATTTCTCAATCCTCAATCCTCAATCCTCAGCCCTCATCCTCCATCCTCAATCTTCAATCCTCCATCCTCAATCTTCAATCCTCAATCCTCAATCTTCAATCCTCGATCCTCAATCATCAATCCTCAATCCTCAATCCTCAGGCATCAATACTCAATCTTCAATGCTCAATCCTCAATCCTCAATTCTCAATCCTCATTCCCCAACCCTCAATCCTCATTCCTCAAACCTCAATCCTCAACCCTCAGTCCTCATACTCATTCTCAATTCTCAACCTTCAATCCTCAATCCTCAATCTTCAATCCTCAATAATCAATCTCCAATCCTCAATCCTCAATCCTCGATCCTCAATCCTGAGGCATCAATACTCAATCTTCAATACTCAATCCTCAATCCTCAATTCTCAATCATCAATCCTCAACCCTCAATCCTCATGCCTCAAACCTCAATCCTCAACCCTCAGTCCTCATCCTCAATTCCCAATTCTCAATCCTCGATCCTCAATCCTCAATCTTCAATCCTCAATAATCAATATCCAATCCTAGATCCTCAACCCCAATCTTCAATCCTTAATACTCAATCTTCAATCCTGAATCCCCAGTCATCAATCTTCAATCCTCAATGCTCAATCCTCAATCCTCAATCCTCAGTCCTCAATCAACAACCCTCAATCCTCAAACCTCAATCCTCAACCGTCAGTCCTCGTCCTCAATCCTCAAACCTCAATCCTCAATCCTCAATATTCAATCATCAATACTCAATCTTCAATCCTCAATGCTCTATCCTCAATCCTCAATCCTCAATCCTCAATATTCAAGACACAACCCTCAGCCATCAATCCTCAATACTCAACCATCAATCCTCAATTCCCAATACTCAATAGAATATTCTGAATACTCATGGTTCAATACTCAATCCACAATATTCAATAATCAAATCTCAATCCTCAATCTTCAATCCTCAATACTCAATTTCAATCCACAATCCTCAGTTCTCAATCCCTAATACTCAATGCTCAATCGTCAATCCTCAATCCCCAATCCTCAATCTTCGATCCTCAACCTCAATCCTCAATCCTCAATCCTCAATCCTCAATCTTCAATCATCAATATTCAATCTTCAATCCTCAATCCTCAATCCTCAATCCTCAATCCTCAATCCTCAATCTTCAATCCTCAATCCTCAATCCTCAATTCTCAACCCTCAATCCTTAATCCTCAGACCTCAAACATCAATATTCAGCCCTCAGTCCTCGTCCTCAATCCACAACACTCAATCCTCAGTCCTCAATATTCAATCATCAATATTCAATCTTCAATCCTCAATCCTCAATCCTCAATCCTCAATTCTGAATCCTCAATCTTCAATCCTCAATCCTCAATCCTCAATACTCAATCCTCAATCTTCAATCCTCAATACCCACTCCTCAATCTTCAATCCTCAATCCTCAATCCTCAATCCTAATTCCTCAATCCTCATTCTTCAATCATCAATACCCAATCCTCAATTTCAATCCTCAATCCTCAATCCTCAATTCTCAATCCTCAATCCTCAGTCCTCAGTCCTCAGTCCTCAGTGCTCACACCGCAATCCTCAACCCTCAGCCCTCATTCTCCATCCTCAATCCTCAATCCTCAACCCTCAATCTTCAATCCTCAATTCTCAATCTTCAATCCTCGATCCTGAATCCTCAATCTTCAATCCTCAATCCTCAATCCTCAATCCTCAATCCTCAATCCTCAATCCTCAATCCTCAATCCTCAATATTCAAGACACAACCCTCAGCCATCAATCCTCAATACTCAACCATCAATCCTCAATTCTCAATACTCAATAGAATATTCTGAATACTCATGGTTCAATACTCAATCCACAATATTCAATAATCAAGTCTCAATCCTGAATCTTCAATCGTCAATACTCAACTTCAATCCTCAATCCTCAATTCTCAATTTTCAATCATCAATATTCAATCTTCAATCCTCAATCCTCAATCCTCAATCCTGAATCCTCAATCCTCATTCTTCAATCCTCAATCCTCAATCCTCAATCCTCAATCCTCAATCTTCAATCCTCAATACTCAATCTTCAATCCCCAATCCTCAATTCTCAATCCTAAATCCTCAATGTTCAATCCTCAATACTCAATCTTCAATCCTCAATCCTGAATCCTCAATCCTCAATCCTCATTCTTCAATCCTCAATACCCAATCCTCAATCTTCAATCCTCAATCCTTAACTCTCAATCCTCAATCCTCAATCCTCAGACCTCACACATCAATACTCAACCCTCAGCCCTCGTCCTCAATCCACAACCCTCAATCCTCAATCCTCAATCATCAATCATCAATATTCAATCTTCTGTCCTCAATCCTCAATCCTCAATCCTCAATCCTCAATCCTCAATCCTCAATGTTCAATCCGCAATACCCAATCCTCAATCTTCAATCCTCAATCCTCAATCCTCAATCCTCAATCCTCAATACTCAATCCTCAATTCTCAGTCCTCAAACCTCAATCCTGAATCCACAATCCAGAATCCTCAATCTTCAGACCTCAGTCCTCAACAATCATTCGTCAGTTCTCAATCCACAATAGAATATCGTCAATTCACACTTTTCAATACTCAATACTCAGTCTGCAATCTTAAAATCTCTATCCACAAACTTCAATTACCATCACTCAACCCTCAACGCTCAGTCCCCCATCCTCAATATTCAATCCTCAATCCTCAATCCTCAATTCTCAATCCTCAATCCTCAGTCCTCAAACCTCAAACCTCAATCCTCAATAATCGATTACCAATCCTAGATCCTCAATCCTCAATCCTCAATCCCCAATCATCAATCCTCAATAATCAATCTCCAATCCTAGGTCCTCAATCCGCAATCCTCAATCCTCAATCCTCAAACCTCATTCTTCAATCCTCAATACCCAATCCTTAATCTTCAATCCTCAATCTTCAGTCCTCAATACTCAATTTCAATCCTCAATCCTCAATTCTCAATCACGAATACTCAATCCTCAATCGTCAATCCTCAATCCCCAATCCTCAATCTTCAATCCTCAACCTAAATCCTCAATCCTCAATCCTCAATCCTCAATATTCAATCCTCAATCCTCAATCCTCAATCCTCAATCCTCAATCCTCAATCTTCAATCCTCAATCCTCAATCATCAATCTTCAATCCTCAATACTCAATCTGCAATCCTCAATCCTCAAACCTCAATCCTCAATCCTCATTCTTCAACCCTCAATACCCAATCCTCAATCTTCAATCCTCAATCCTCAATCCTCAATCCTCAATCGTCAGAACTCACACATCAATACTCAACCCTCAGCCCTCGTCCTCAATCCACAACCCTCAATCCTCAATCCTCAATAATCAATCTCCAATCCTAGATCCTCAATCCCCAATCTTCAAACCTTAATACTCAATCTTCAATCCTCAATCCCCAGTCATCAATCTTCAATCCTCAATGCTCAATCCTCAATCCTCAATCCTCAGTCCTCAATCCACAATCCTCAATCCTCAAACCTCAATCCTCAACCGTCAGTCCTCGTCCTCAATCCTCAAACCTCAATCCTCGATCCTCAATATTCAATCATCAATACTCAATCTTCAATCCTCAATGCTCTATCCTCAGTCCTCAATCCTCAATCCTCAATATTCAAGACACAACCCTCAGCCATCAATCCTCAATACTCAACCATCAATCCTCAATTCTCAATACTCAAAGGAATATTCTGAATACTCATGGTTCAATACTCAATCCACAGTATTCAATAATCAAATCTCAATCCTCAATCTTCAGTCCTCAATACTCAATTTCAATCCTCAATCCTCAATTCTCAATCCCGAATACTCAATCCTTAATCGTCAATCCTCAATCCCCAATCCTCAATCTTCAATCCTCAACCTAAATCCTCAATCCTCAATCCTCAATCCTCAATATTCAATCCTCAATACACAATCTTCAATCCTCAATCCTCAATCCTCAATCCTCAATCCTCAATCCTCAATCCTCATTCTTCAATCCTCAATACCCAATCCTCAATCTTCAATCCTCAATACTCAATCTTCAATCCTCAATCCTCAATCCTCAATCCTCAATCCTCAATCTTCAATCCTCAATCCTCAATCATCAATCTTCAATCCTCAATACTCAATCTGCAATCCTCAATCCTCAAACCTCAATCCTCAATCCTCATTCTTCAACCCTCAATACCCAATCCTCAATCTTCAATCCTCAATCCTCAATCCTCAATTCTCAACCCTCAATCCTTAATCCTCAATCCTCAATACTCAATCCTCAATCTTCAATCCTCAATACTCAACACTCAATAGAATATTCTGAATACTCCCGTTTCAATACTCAGTCCACAATATTCAATATTCAAATCTCAATCCTCAATCTTCAATCCTCAATACTCAATTTCAATCCTCAATCCTCAATCCTCAATCCTCAATCCCCAATACTCAATCCTCAATCGTCAATCCTCAATCCCCAGTCCTCAATCTTCAATCCTCAACCTCAATCCTCAAACCTCAATCCTCAATCCTCAATCTTCAATCCTCAATCCTCAATCCTCAATCCTCAATCCTCAATCCTCAATCCTCAATCCTCAATCCTCAATCCTCAATCCTCAATCCTCAATATTCAAGACACAACCATCAGCCATCAATCCTCAATACTCAACCATCAATCCTCAATTCTCAATACTCAATAGAATATTCTGAATACTCATGGTTCAATACTCAATCCACAATATTCAATAATCATGTCTCAATCCTGAATCTTCAATCGTCAATACTCAACTTCAATCCTCAATCCTCAATTCTCAATTTTCAATCATCAATATTCAATCTTCAATCCTCAATCCTCAATCCTCAATCCTGAATCCTCAATCCTCAATCTTCAATCCTCAATCCTCAATCCTCAATCCTCAATCCTCAATCTTCAATCCTCAATACTCAATCTTCAATCCCCAATCCTCAATTCTCAATCCTAAATCCTCAATGTTCAATCCTCAATACTCAATCTTCAATCCTCAATCCTGAATCCTCAATCCTCAATCCTCAATCCTCAATCCTCAATCATCAATCATCAATATTCAATCTTCTGTCCTCAATCCTCAATCCTCAATCCTCAATCCTCAATCCTCAATCCTCAATGTTCAATCCGCAATACCCAATCCTCAATCTTCAATCCTCAATCCTCAATCCTCAATCCTCAATCCTCAATACTCAATCCTCAATTCTCAGTCCTCAAACCTCAATCCTGAATCCACAATCCAGAATCCTCAATCTTCAGACCTCAGTCCTCAACAATCATTCGTCAGTTCTCAATCCACAATAGAATATCGTCAATTCACACTTTTCAATACTCAATACTCAGTCTGCAATCTTAAAATCTCTATCCACAAACTTCAATTACCATCACTCAACCCTCAACGCTCAGTCCCCCATCCTCAATATTCAATCCTCAATCCTCAATCCTCAATTCTCAATCCTCAATCCTCAGTTCTCAAACCTCAAACCTCAATCCTCAATAATCGATTACCAATCCTAGATCCTCAATCCTCAATCCTCAATCCCCAATCATCAATCCTCAATAATCAATCTCCAATCCTAGGTCCTCAATCCGCAATCCTCAATCCTCAATCCTCAAACCTCATTCTTCAATCCTCAATACCCAATACTTAATCTTCAATCCTCAATCTTCAGTCCTCAATACTCAATTTCAATCCTCAATCCTCAATTCTCAATCACGAATACTCAATCCTCAATCGTCAATCCTCAATCCCCAATCCTCAATCTTCAATCCTCAACCTAAATCCTCAATCCTCAATCCTCAATCCTCAATATTCAATCCTCAATACTCAATCTTCAATCCTCAATCCTCAATCCTCAATCCTCAATCCTCAATCCTCAATCCTCAATCCTCATTCTTCAATCCTCAATACCCAATCCTCAATCTTCAATCCTCAATACTCAATCTTCAATCCTCAATCCTCAATCCTCAATCCTCAATCCTCAATCCTCAATCTTCAATCCTCAATCCTCAATCATCAATCTTCAATCCTCAATACTCAATCTGCAATCCTCAATCCTCAAACCTCAATCCTCAATCCTCATTCTTCAACCCTCAATACCCAATCCTCAATCTTCAATCCTCAATCCTCAATCCTCAATTCTCAACCCTCAATCCTTAATCCTCAATCCTCAATACTCAATCCTCAATCTTCAATCCTCAATACTCAATACTCAATTGAATATTCTGAATACTCCCGTTTCAATACTCAGTCCACAATATTCAATAATCAAATCTCAATCCTCAATCTTCAATCCTCAATACTCAATTTCAATCCTCAATCCTCAATCCTCAATCCCCAATACTCAATCCTCAATCGTCAATCCTCAATCCCCAATCCTCAATCTTCAATCCTCATCCTCAATCCTCAAACCTCAATCCTCAATCCTCAACCTTCAATCCTCAATCATCAGTCCACAATTCTCAACCCTCAATCATCAGTCCTCATCCTCAATTCTCAATTCTCAATACTCAATCCTCAATCCTCAATCTTCAATCCTCAATAATCAATCTCCAATCCTAGATCCTCAATCCCCAATCTTCAAACCTTAATACTCAATCTTCAATCCTCAATCCCCAGTCATCAATCTTCAATCCTCAATGCTCAATCCTCAATCCTCAACCCTCAGTCCTCAATCCACAATCCTCAATCCTCAAACCTCAATCCTCAACCGTAAGTCCTCGTCCTCAATCCTCAAACCTCAATCCTCGATCCTCAATATTCAATCATCAATACTCAATCTTCAATCCTCAATGCTCTATCCTCAATCCTCAATCCTCAGTCCTCAATATTCAAGACACAACCCTCAGCCATCAATCCTCAATACTCAACCATCAATCCTCAATTCTCAATACTCAATAGAATATTCTGAATACGCATGGTTCAATACTCAATCCTCAATCCTCAATCCTCAATCCTCAATCCTCAACCCCCAACCCTCATGCCTCAAACCTCAATCCTCAACCCTCAGTCCTCATCCTTAATTCTCAATTCTCAATCCTCGATCCTCAATCCTCAATCTTCAATCCTCAATAATCAATCTCCAATCCTAGATCCTCAACCCCAATCTTCAATCCTTAATACTCAATCTTCAATCCTCAGTCCCCAGTCATCAATGTTCAATCCTCAATGCTCAAACCTCAATCCTCAATCCTCAATCCTCAACCGTCAGTCCTCGTCCTCAATCCTCAAACCTCAATCCTCAATCCTGAATATTCAATCATCGATACTCAATCTTCAATCCTCAATGCTCTATCCTCAATCCTCAATCCTCAATCCTCAATATTCAAGACACAACCCTCAGCCATCAATCCTCAATACTCAACCATCAATCCTCAATTCTCAATACTCAATAGAATATTCTGAATACTCATGTTTCAATACTCAATCCACAATATTCAATAATCAAAACTCAATCCTCAACCTTCAATCCTCAATACTCAATTTCAATCCTCAATCCTCAGTTCTCAATCCCCAATACTCAATCCTCAATCGTCAATCCTCAATCCCCAATCCTCAATCTTCAATCCTCAACCTCAATCCTCAATCCTCAATCCACAATCCTCAATGTTCAATCATCAATATTCAATCTTCAATCCTCAATCCTCAATCCTCAATCCTGAATCCTCAATCCTCAATCCTCGATCCTCAATATTCAATCATCAATACTCAATCTTCAATCCTCAATGCTCTATCCTCAATCCTCAATCCTCAATCCTCAATATTCAAGACACAACCCTCAGCCACCAATCCTCAATACTCAACCATCAATCCTCAATTCTCAATACTCAATAGAATATTCTGAATACTCATGGTTCAATACTCAATCCACAGTATTCAATAATCAAATCTCAATCCTCAATCTTCAGTCCTCAATACTCAATTTCAATCCTCAATCCTCAATTCTCAATCCCGAATACTCAATCCTTAATCGTCAATCCTCAATCCCCAATCCTCAATCTTCAATCCTCAACCTAAATCCTCAATCCTCAATCCTCAATCCTCAATATTCAATCCTCAATACACAATCTTCGATCCTCAATCCTCAATCCTCAATCCTCAATCCTCAATCCTCATTCTTCAATCCTCAATACCCAATCCTCAATCTTCAATCCTCAATACTCAATCTTCAATCCTCAATCCTCAATCCTCAATCCTCAATCCTCAATCTTCAATCCTCAATCCTCAATCATCAATCTTCAATCCTCAATACTCATTCTGCAATCCTCAATCCTCAAACCTCAATCCTCAATCCTCATTCTTCAACCCTCAATACCCAATCCTCAATCTTCAATCCTCAATCCTCAATCCTCAATTCTCAACCCTCAATCCTTAATCCTCAATCCTCAATACTCAATCCTCAATCTTCAATCCTCAATACTCAACACTCAATAGAATATTCTGAATACTCCCGTTTCAATACTCAGTCCACAATATTCAATATTCAAATCTCAATCCTCAATCTTCAATCCTCAATACTCAATTTCAATCCTCAATCCTCAATCCTCAATCCCCAATACTCAATCCTCAATCGTCAATCCTCAATCCCCAGTCCTCAATCTTCAATCCTCAACCTCAATCCTCAAACCTCAATCCTCAATCCTCAATCTTCAATCCTCAATCCTCAATCCTCAATCCTCAATCCTCAATCCTCAATCCTCAATCCTCAATGTTCAATCCGCAATACCCAATCCTCAATCTTCAATCCTCAATCCTCAATCCTCAATCCTCAATCCTCAATACTCAATTCAGAATTCTCAGTCCTCAAACCTCAATCCTGAATCCACAATCCTGAATCCTCAATCTTCAGACCTCAGTCCTCAACAATCATTCGTCAGTTCTCAATCCACAATAGAATATCGTCAATTCACACTTTTCAATACTCAACACTCAGTCTGCAATCTTAAAATCTCTATCCACAAACTTCAATTACCATCACTCAACCCTCAACGCTCAGTCCCCCATCCTCAATATTCAATCCTCAATCCTCAATCCTCAATTCTCAATCCTCAATCCTCAGTCCTCAGACCTCAAACCTCAATCCTCAATAATCGATTACCAATCCTAGATCCTCAATCCTCAATCCTCAATCCCCAATCATCAATCCTCAATAATCAATCTCCAATCCTAGGTCCTCAACCCGCAATCCTTAATCCTCAATCCTCAATCCTCATTCTTCAATCCTCAATACCCAATCCTTAATCTTCAATCCTCAATCTTCAGTCCTCAATACTCAATTTCAATCCTCAATCCTCAATTCTCAATCCCGAATACTCAATCCTCAATCGTCAATCCTCAATCCCCAATCCTCAATCTTCAATCCTCAACCTAAATCCTCAATCCTCAATCCTCAATCCTCAATATTCAATCCTCAATACTCAATCGTCAATCCTCAATCCTCAATCCTCAATCCTCAATCCTCAATCCTCATTCTTCAATCCTCAATCTACAATCCTCAATACTCAATCTTCAATCCTCAATCCTCAATCCTCAATCCTCAATCCTCCATCCTCAATCTTCAATCCTCAATCCTCAATCATCAATCTTGAATCCTCAAACTCAATCTGCAATCCTCAATCCTCAAACCTCAATCCTCAATCCTCATTCTTCAACCCTCAATACCCAATCCTCAATCTTCAATCCTCAATCCTCAATCCTCAATTCTCAACCCTCAATCCTTAATCCTCAATCCTCAATACTCAATCCTCAATCTTCAATCCTCAATACTCAACACTCAATAGAATATTCTGAATACTCCCGTTTCAATACTCAGTCCACAATATTCAATAATCAAATCTCAATCCTCAATCTTCAGTCCTCAATACTCAATTTCAATCCTCAATCCTCAATCCTCAATCCCCAATACTCAATCCTCAATCGTCAATCCTCAATCCCCAATCCTCAATCTTCAATCCTCAACCTCAATCCTCAAACCTCAATCCTCAATCCTCAATCTTCAATCCTCAATCATCAGTCCACAATTCTCAATCCTCAATCATCAGTCCTCATCCTCAATTCTCAATTCTCAATCCTCAATCCTCAATCCTCAATCTTCAATCCTCAATAATCAATCTCCAATCCTAGATCCTCAATCCCCAATCTTCAAACCTTAATACTCAATCTTCAATCCTCAATCCCCAGTCATCAATCTTCAATCCTCAATGCTCAATCCTCAATCCTCAATCCTCAGTCCTCAATCCACAATCCTCAATCCTCAAACCTCAATCCTCAACCGTCAGTCCTCGTCCTCAATCCTCAAACCTCAATCATCGATCCTCAATATTCAATCATCAATACTCAATCTTCAATCCTCAATGCTCTATCCTCAATCCTCAATCCTCAGTCCTCAATATTCAAGACACAACCCTCAGCCATCAATCCCCAATACTCAACCATCAATCCTCAATTCTCAATACTCAATAGAATATTCTGAATACTCATGGTTCAATACTCAATCCACAGTATTCAATAATCAAATCTCAATCCTCAATCTTCAGTCCTCAATACTCAATTTCAATCCTCAATCCTCAATTCTCAATCCCGAATACTCAATCCTCAATCGTCAATCCTCAATCCCCAATCCTCAATCTTCAATCCTCAACCGAAATCCTCAATCCTCAATCCTCAATCCTCAATATTCAATCCTCAATACTCAATCTTCAATCCTCAATCCTCAATCCTCAATCCTCAATCCTCAATCCTCATTCTTCAATCCTCAATACCCAATCCTCAATCTTCAATCCTCAATCCTCAATCCTCAATCCTAATTCGTCAATACCCATTCTTCAATCCTCAATACCCAATCCTCAATTTCAATCCTCAATCCTCAAACCTCATTTCTCAATCCTCAATCCTCAAACCTCAGCCCTCATACTCCATCCTCAATCCTCAATCCTCAATCCTCAATCTTCAATCCTCAATTCTCAATCTTCAATCCTCGATCCTCAATCATCAATCCTCAATCCTCAATCCTCAGGCATCAATACTCATTCTTCAATGCTCAATCCTCAATCCTCAATCCTCATTCCCCAACCCTCAATCCTCATTCCTCAAACCTCAATCCTCAACCCTCAGTCCTCATAATCAATTCTCAATTCTCAATCCTCAATCCTCAATCCTCAATCTTCAATCCTCAATAATCAATCTCCAATCCTGAATACTCAATCCTCGATCCTCAATCCTCAGGCATCAATACTCAATCTTCAATACTCAATCCTTAATCCTCAATCCTCAATCCTCAATCCTCAACCCTCAACCCTCATGCCTCAAACCTCAATCCTCAACCCTCAGTCCTCATCCTCAATTCTCAATTCTCAATCCTCGATCCTCAATCCTCAATCTTCAATCCTCAATAATCAATCTCCAATCCTAGATCCTCAACCCCAATCTTCAATCCTTAATACTCAATCTTCAATCCTCGATCCTCAATCATCAATCATTAATCCTCAATCCTCAGGCATCAATACTCAATCTTCAATGCTCAATCCTCAATCCTCAATCCTCATTCCCCAACCCTCAATCCTCATTCCTCAAACCTCAATCCTCAACCCTCAGTCCTCATACTCAATTCTCAATTCTCAATCCTCAATACTCAATCCTCAACCTTCAATTCTCAATACTCAATCTTCAATCCTCAATCCTCAATCCTCAATCCTCAATCCTCAATCTTCAATCCTCAATCCTCAATCATCAATCTTCAATCCTCAATACTCAATCTGCAATCCTCAATCCTCAAACCTCAATCCTCAATCCTCATCCTTCAACCCTCAATACCCAATCCTCAATCTTCAATCCTCAATCCTCAATCCTCAATTCTCAACCCTCAATCCTTAATCCTCAATCCTCAATACCCAATCCTCAATCTTCAATCCTCAATACTCAACACTCAATAGAATATTCTGAATACTCCCGTTTCAATACTCAGTCCACAATATTCAATAATCAAATCTCAATCCTCAATCTTCAATCCTCAATACTCAATTTCAATCCTCAATCCTCAATCCTCAATCCCCAATACTCAATCCTCAATCGTCAATCGTCAATCCTCAATCCCCAATCCTCAATCTTCAATCCTCAACCTCAATCCTCAATCCTCAATCCTCAATCCTCAATCCTCAATCTTCAATCCTCAATACTCAATCTGCAATCCTCAATCCTCAAACCTCAATCCTCAATCCTCAATCTTCAATCCTCAATCCTCAATCCTCAATCCTCAATCCTCAATCCTCAATCCTCAATCCTCAATATTCAAGACACAACCCTCAGCCATCAATCCTCAATACTCAACCATCAATCCTCAATTCTCAATACTCAATAGAATATTCTGAATACTCATGGTTCAATACTCAATCCACAATATTCAATAATCAAGTCTCAATCCTGAATCTTCAATCGTCAATACTCAACTTCAATCCTCAATCCTCAATTCTCAATCCCCAATACTCAATCCTCAATCGTCAATCCTCAATCCCCAATCCTCAATCTTCAATCCTCAATACCCAATCCTTAATCTTCAATCCTCAATCTTCAGTCCTCAATACTCAATTTCAATCCTCAATCCTCAATTCTCAATCCCGAATACTCAATACTCAATCGTCAATCCTCAATCCCCAATCCTCAATCTTCAATCCTCAATCCTCAGCTCTCAATCCTCAATCCTCAAATCGTCAATCCTCAATCCCCAATCATCAATCCTCAATAATCAATCTCCAATCCTAGGTCCTTAATCCGCAATCCTCAATCCTCAATCCTCAATCTTCATTCTTCAATCCTCAATACCCAATCCTTAATCTTCAATCCTCAATCTTCAGTCCTCAATACTCAATTTCAATCCTCAATCCTCAATTCTCAATCCCGAATACTCAATCCTCAATCGTCAATCCTCAATCCCCAATCCTCAATCTTCAATCCTCAACCTAAATCCTCAATCCTCATTCTTCAATCCTCAATCTACAATCCTCAATACTCAATCTTCAATCCTCAATCCTCAATCCTCAATCCTCAATCCTCCATCCTCAATCTTCAATCCTCAATCCTCAATCATCAATCTTGAATCCTCAAACTCAATCTGCAATCCTCAATCCTCAAACCTCAATCCTCAATCCTCATTCTTCAACCCTCAATACCCAATCCTCAATCTTCAATCCTCAATCCTCAATCCTCAATTCTCAACCCTCAATCCTTAATCCTCAATCCTCAATACTCAATCCTCAATCTTCAATCCTCAATACTCAACACTCAATAGAATATTCTGAATACTCCCGTTTCAATACTCAGTCCACAATATTCAATAATCAAATCTCAATCCTCAATCTTCAGTCCTCAATACTCAATTTCAATCCTCAATCCTCAATCCTCAATCCCCAATACTCAATCCTCAATCGTCAATCCTCAATCCCCAATCCTCAATCTTCAATCCTCAACCTCAATCCTCAAACCTCAATCCTCAATCCTCAATCTTCAATCCTCAATCATCAGTCCACAATTCTCAATCCTCAATCATCAGTCCTCATCCTCAATTCTCAATTCTCAATCCTCAATCCTCAATCCTCAATCTTCAATCCTCAATAATCAATCTCCAATCCTAGATCCTCAATCCCCAATCTTCAAACCTTAATACTCAATCTTCAATCCTCAATCCCCAGTCATCAATCTTCAATCCTCAATGCTCAATCCTCAATCCTCAATCCTCAGTCCTCAATCCACAATCCTCAATCCTCAAACCTCAATCCTCAACCGTCAGTCCTCGTCCTCAATCCTCAAACCTCAATCATCGATCCTCAATATTCAATCATCAATACTCAATCTTCAATCCTCAATGCTCTATCCTCAATCCTCAATCCTCAGTCCTCAATATTCAAGACACAACCCTCAGCCATCAATCCCCAATACTCAACCATCAATCCTCAATTCTCAATACTCAATAGAATATTCTGAATACTCATGGTTCAATACTCAATCCACAGTATTCAATAATCAAATCTCAATCCTCAATCTTCAGTCCTCAATACTCAATTTCAATCCTCAATCCTCAATTCTCAATCCCGAATACTCAATCCTCAATCGTCAATCCTCAATCCCCAATCCTCAATCTTCAATCCTCAACCGAAATCCTCAATCCTCAATCCTCAATCCTCAATATTCAATCCTCAATACTCAATCTTCAATCCTCAATCCTCAATCCTCAATCCTCAATCCTCAATCCTCATTCTTCAATCCTCAATACCCAATCCTCAATCTTCAATCCTCAATCCTCAATCCTCAATCCTAATTCGTCAATACCCATTCTTCAATCCTCAATACCCAATCCTCAATTTCAATCCTCAATCCTCAAACCTCATTTCTCAATCCTCAATCCTCAAACCTCAGCCCTCATACTCCATCCTCAATCCTCAATCCTCAATCCTCAATCTTCAATCCTCAATTCTCAATCTTCAATCCTCGATCCTCAATCATCAATCCTCAATCCTCAATCCTCAGGCATCAATACTCATTCTTCAATGCTCAATCCTCAATCCTCAATCCTCATTCCCCAACCCTCAATCCTCATTCCTCAAACCTCAATCCTCAACCCTCAGTCCTCATAATCAATTCTCAATTCTCAATCCTCAATCCTCAATCCTCAATCTTCAATCCTCAATAATCAATCTCCAATCCTGAATACTCAATCCTCGATCCTCAATCCTCAGGCATCAATACTCAATCTTCAATACTCAATCCTTAATCCTCAATCCTCAATCCTCAATCCTCAACCCTCAACCCTCATGCCTCAAACCTCAATCCTCAACCCTCAGTCCTCATCCTCAATTCTCAATTCTCAATCCTCGATCCTCAATCCTCAATCTTCAATCCTCAATAATCAATCTCCAATCCTAGATCCTCAACCCCAATCTTCAATCCTTAATACTCAATCTTCAATCCTCGATCCTCAATCATCAATCATTAATCCTCAATCCTCAGGCATCAATACTCAATCTTCAATGCTCAATCCTCAATCCTCAATCCTCATTCCCCAACCCTCAATCCTCATTCCTCAAACCTCAATCCTCAACCCTCAGTCCTCATACTCAATTCTCAATTCTCAATCCTCAATACTCAATCCTCAACCTTCAATTCTCAATACTCAATCTTCAATCCTCAATCCTCAATCCTCAATCCTCAATCCTCAATCTTCAATCCTCAATCCTCAATCATCAATCTTCAATCCTCAATACTCAATCTGCAATCCTCAATCCTCAAACCTCAATCCTCAATCCTCATTCTTCAACCCTCAATACCCAATCCTCAATCTTCAATCCTCAATCCTCAATCCTCAATTCTCAACCCTCAATCCTTAATCCTCAATCCTCAATACCCAATCCTCAATCTTCAATCCTCAATACTCAACACTCAATAGAATATTCTGAATACTCCCGTTTCAATACTCAGTCCACAATATTCAATAATCAAATCTCAATCCTCAATCTTCAATCCTCAATACTCAATTTCAATCCTCAATCCTCAATCCTCAATCCCCAATACTCAATCCTCAATCGTCAATCGTCAATCCTCAATCCCCAATCCTCAATCTTCAATCCTCAACCTCAATCCTCAATCCTCAATCCTCAATCCTCAATCCTCAATCTTCAATCCTCAATACTCAATCTGCAATCCTCAATCCTCAAACCTCAATCCTCAATCCTCAATCTTCAATCCTCAATCCTCAATCCTCAATCCTCAATCCTCAATCCTCAATCCTCAATCCTCAATATTCAAGACACAACCCTCAGCCATCAATCCTCAATACTCAACCATCAATCCTCAATTCTCAATACTCAATAGAATATTCTGAATACTCATGGTTCAATACTCAATCCACAATATTCAATAATCAAGTCTCAATCCTGAATCTTCAATCGTCAATACTCAACTTCAATCCTCAATCCTCAATTCTCAATCCCCAATACTCAATCCTCAATCGTCAATCCTCAATCCCCAATCCTCAATCTTCAATCCTCAATACCCAATCCTTAATCTTCAATCCTCAATCTTCAGTCCTCAATACTCAATTTCAATCCTCAATCCTCAATTCTCAATCCCGAATACTCAATACTCAATCGTCAATCCTCAATCCCCAATCCTCAATCTTCAATCCTCAATCCTCAGCTCTCAATCCTCAATCCTCAAATCGTCAATCCTCAATCCCCAATCATCAATCCTCAATAATCAATCTCCAATCCTAGGTCCTTAATCCGCAATCCTCAATCCTCAATCCTCAATCTTCATTCTTCAATCCTCAATACCCAATCCTTAATCTTCAATCCTCAATCTTCAGTCCTCAATACTCAATTTCAATCCTCAATCCTCAATTCTCAATCCCGAATACTCAATCCTCAATCGTCAATCCTCAATCCCCAATCCTCAATCTTCAATCCTCAACCTAAATCCTCAATCCTCAATCCTCAATCCTCAATATTCAATCCTCAATACTCAATCTTCAATCCTCAATCCTCAATCCTCAATCCTCAATCCTCAATCCTCATTCTTCAATCCTCAATACCCAATCCTCAATCTACAATCCTCAATACTCAATCTTCAATCCTCAATCCTCAATCCCCAATCCTCAATCCTCAATCATCAGTCCACAATTCTCAATCCTCAATCATCAGTCCTCATCCTCAATTCTCAATTCTCAATCCTCAATCCTCAATCCTCAATCTTCAATCCTCAATAATCAATCTCCAATCCTAGATCCTCAATCCCCAATCTTCAAACCTTAATACTCAATCTTCAATCCTCAATCCCCAGTCATCAATCTTCAATCCTCAATGCTCAATCCTCAATCCTCAATCCTCAGTCCTCAATCCACAATCCTCAATCCTCAAACCTCAATCCTCAACCGTCAGTCCTCGTCCTCAATCCTCAAACCTCAATCCTCGATCCTCAATATTCAATCATCAATACTCAATCTTCAATCCTCAATGCTCTATCCTCAATCCTCAATCCTCAGTCCTCAATATTCAAGACACAACCCTCAGCCATCAATCCCCAATACTCAACCATCAATCCTCAATTCTCAATACTCAATAGAATATTCTGAATACTCATGGTTCAATACTCAATCCACAGTATTCAATAATCAAATCTCAATCCTCAATCTTCAGTCCTCAATACTCAATTTCAGTCCTCAATCCTCAATTCTCAATCCCGAATACTCAATCCTCAATCGTCAATCCTCAATCCCCAATCCTCAATCTTCAATCCTCAACCGAAATCCTCAATCCTCAATCCTCAGTCCTCAATATTCAATCCTCAATACTCAATCTTCAATCCTCAATCCTCAATCCTCAATCCTCAATCCTCAATCCTCATTCTTCAATCCTCAATACCCAATCCTCAATCTTCAATCCTCAATCCTCAATCCTCAATCCTAATTCGTCAATACCCATTCTTCAATCCTCAATACCCAATCCTCAATTTCAATCCTCAATCCTCAAACCTCATTTCTCAATCCTCAATCCTCAAACCTCAGCCCTCATACTCCATCCTCAATCCTCAATCCTCAATCCTCAATCTTCAATCCTCAATTCTCAATCTTCAATCCTCGATCCTCAATCATCAATCCTCAATCCTCAATCCTCAGGCATCAATACTCATTCTTCAATGCTCAATCCTCAATCCTCAATCCTCATTCCCCAACCCTCAATCCTCATTCCTCAAACCTCAATCCTCAACCCTCAGTCCTCATAATCAATTCTCAATTCTCAATCCTCAATCCTCAATCCTCAATCTTCAATCCACAATAATCAATCTCCAATCCTGAATCCTCAATCCTCGATCCTCAATCCTCAGGCATCAATACTCAATCTTCAATACTCAATCCTCAATCCTCAATCCTCAATCCTCAATCCTCAACCCTCAACCCTCATGCCTCAAACCTCAATCCTCAACCCTCAGTCCTCATCCTCAATTCTCAATTCTCAATCCTCGATCCTCAATCCTCAATCTTCAATCCTCAATAATCAATCTCCAATCCTAGATCCTCAACCCCAATCTTCAATCCTTAATACTCAATCTTCAATCCTCGATCCTCAATCATCAATCATCAATCCTCAATCCTCAGGCATCAATACTCAATCTTCAATGCTCAATCCTCAATCCTCAATCCTCATTCCCCAACCCTCAATCCTCATTCCTCAAACCTCAATCCTCAACCCTCAGTCCTCATACTCAATTCTCAATTCTCAATCCTCAATACTCAATCCTCAGCCTTCAATTCTCAATACTCAATCTTCAATCCTCAATCCTCAATCCTCAATCCTCAATCCTCAATCTTCAATCCTCAATCCTCAATCATCAATCTTCAATCCTCAATACTCAATCTGCAATCCTCAATCCTCAAACCTCAATCCTCAATCCTCATTCTTCAACCCTCAATACCCAATCCTCAATCTTCAATCCTCAATCCTCAATCCTCAATTCTCAACCCTCAATCCTTAATCCTCAATCCTCAATACTCAATCCTCAATCTTCAATCCTCAATTCTCAATCTTCAATCCTCGATCCTCAATCATCAATCCTCAATCCTAAATCCTCAGGCATCAATACTCAATCTTCAATGCTCAATCCTCAATCCTCAATCCTCAATCCTCATTCCCCAACCCTCAATCCTCATTCCTCAAATCTCAACCCTCAACCCTCAGTCCTCATACTCAATTCTCAATTCTCAATCCTCAATCCTCAATCCTCAATCTTCAATCCTCAATAATCAATCTCCAATCCTCAATCCTCAATCCTCGATACTCAGTCCTCAGGCATCAATACTCAATCTTCAATACTCAATCCTCAATCCTCAATCCTCAATCCTCAATCCTCAACCCTCAATCCTCATTCCTCAAACCTCAATCCTCAACCCTCAGTCCTCATCCTCAATTCTCAATTCTCAATCCTCAATCCTCAATCCTCAATCTTCAGTCCTCAATAATCAATCTCCAATCCTATATCCTCAATCCCCAATCTTCAATCCTTAATACTCAACCTTCAATCCTCAATCCCCAGTCATCAATCTTCAATCCTCAATGCTCAATCCTCAATCCTCAATCCTCAGTCCTCAATCCACAATCCTCAATCCTCAAACCTCAATCTTCAACCGTCAGTCCTCGTTCTCAATCCTCAAACCTCAATCCTCAATCGTCAATCCTCATTCTTCAATCCTCAATACCCAATCCTCAATCTTCAATCCTCAATCCTCAATCCTCAATTCTCAATCCTCAATCCTCAACCCTCAGCCCTCATCCTCCATCCTCAATCCTCAATCCTCAATCCTCAATCTTCAATCCTCAATTCTCAATCTTCAATCCTCGATCCTCAATCATCAATCCTCAATCCTCAATCCTCAGGCATCAATACTCAATCTTCAATGCTCAATCCTCAATCCTCAATCCTCAACCCTCAATCCTCATTCCTCAAACCTCAATCCTCAACCCTCAGTCCTCATCCTCAATTCTCAATTCTCAATCCTCAATCCTCAATCCTCAATCTTCAGTCCTCAATAATCAATCTCCAATCCTATATCCTCAATCCCCAATCTTCAATCCTTAATACTCAATCTTGAATCCTCAATCCTCAATCCTCAATCCTCAATTCTCAATCCTCAATCCTCAATCCTCAGACCTCAAACATCAATATTCAACCCTCAGTCCTCGTCCTCTATCCACAACCTTCAATCCTCAATCCTCAATCTTCAATCATCAATATTCAATCTTCAATCCTCAATCCTCAATCCTCAATCCTCAATCCTCAATCCTCAATCCTCATTCCTCAATCCTCAATCTTCAATCCTCAATACTCATTCTTCAATCCCCAATCCTCAATTCTCAATCCTCAAGCCTCAATGTTCAATCCTCAATACTCAATCTTCAATCCTCAATCCTCTATCCTCAATCCTCAATCCTCATTCTTCAATCCTCAATACCCAATACCTCAATCTTCAATCCTCAATCCTCAACTCTCAGTCCTCAATCCTCAATCCTCAGACCTCACACATCAATACTTAACCCTCAGTCCTCGTCCTCAATCCACAACCCTCAATCCCCAATCCTCAATCATCAATCATAAATATTCAATCTTCAGTCCTCAATCCTCAATGCTCAATCCTCAAACCTCAATCCTCAATGTTCAATCCGAAATACCCAATCCTCAATCTTCAATCCTCAATCCTCAATCCTCAATCGTCAACTCTCAATACTCAATCCTCAATTCTCAGTCCTCAAACCTCAGTCCTGAATCCACAATCCTCAATCTTCAATCCTCAATTATCAGTCCTCAATTCTCAATCCTCAATCCTCAGTCCTCATTCCTCAATCCTCAATCCTCAATCCTCAATCCTCAATCCTCAATCCTCAATACTCAATCTGTAATCCTCAATCCTCAATCCTCAATCCTCAATCCTCAATCCTCAATCCTCATTCTTCAATCCCCAATCCTCAATTCTCAATCCTCAAGCCTCAATGTTCAATCCTCAATACTCAATCTTCAATCCTCAATCCTCTATCCTCAATCCTCAATCCTCATTCTTCAATCCTCAATACCCAATCCTCAATCTTCAATCCTGAATCCTCAACTCTCAGTCCTCAATCCTCAATCCTCAGACCTCACACATCAATACTTAACCCTCAGTCCTCGTCCTCAATCCACAACCCTCAGTCCTCAATCCTCAATCATCAATCATAAATATTCAATCTTCAGTCCTCAATCCTCAATCCTCAATCCTCAAACCTCAATCCTCAATGTTCAATCCGAAATACCCAATCCTCAATCTTCAATCCTCAATCCTCAATACTCAATCCTCAACCCTCAATACTCAATCCTCAATTCTCAGTCCTCAAACCTCAGTCCTGAATCAACAATCCTCAATCTTCAATCCTCAATCATCAGTCCTCAATTCTCAATCCTCAATCCTCAGTCCTCATTCCTCAAACCTCAATCCTCAACCCTCAGTCCTCATCCTCAAATCTCAGTTCTCAATCCTCAATCCTCAATACTCAATCTTCAATCCTCAATAATCAATCTCCAATCCTAGATCCTCAATCCCCAATCTACAATCCTTAATACTCAATCTTCAATCCTCAATCCCCAGTCATCAATCTTCAATCCTCAATGCTCAATCCTCAGTCCTCAATCCTCAGTACTCAATCCACAATCCTCAATCCTCAAACCTCAATCCTCAACCGTGAGTCCTCGTCCTCAATCCTCAAACCTCAATCCTCAATGCTCAATATTCAATCATCAATACTCAATCTTCAATCCTCAGTGCTCTATCCTCAATCCTCAATCCTCAATCCTCAATATTCAAGACACAACCCTCAGCCACCAATCCTCAATACTCAACCATCAATCCCCAATTCTCAATACTCAATAGAAAATTCTGAATACTCATGGTTCAATACTCAATCCACAATATTCAATAATCAAATCTCAATCCTCAATCTTCAGTCCTCAATACTCAATTTCAATCCTCAATCCTCAATTCTCAATCCCCAATACTCAATCCTCAATAGTCAATCCTCAATCCCCAATCCTCAATCTTCAATCCTCAACCTCAATCCTCAATCCTCAATCCTCAATCCTCAATATTCAATCCTCAATACTCAATCTTCAATCCTCAATCCTCAATCCTCAATCCTCAATCCTCAATCTTCAATCCTCAATCCTCAATCCTCAATGTTCAATCCACAATACCCAATCCTCAATCTTCAATCCTCGATCCTCAATCCTCAATCCTCAATCCTCAATCCTCAATCCTCAATTCTCGGTCTTCAAACCTCAATCCTGAATCCACAATCCTGAATCCTCAACCTTCAGTCCTCAATTCTCAATCCTCAGTCCTCAGTCCTCAGTCGTCAAACCTCAGTCCCCGACCCTCAGCCCTCATCCTCAATCCTCGGTCCTCAATGCTCAATCCTCAAACATCAACCCTCTACCGGCAGTCCTCGTCCTCAATCCTCAAACCTCAATCCTCAATCCTCAATATTCAATCATCAATACTCAATCTTGAATCCTCAATCCTCAATCCTCAATCCTCAATCCCCAATCCTCAATATTCAACACACAACCCTCAGCCAACATTCCTCAATACTCAACCATCAATCCTCAATTCTCAATACTCAATAGAATATCCTGAATCCGCATGGTTCGGTACTCAAGCCACAATATTCAATAATCAAATCTCAATCCTCAACCATCAATCCGCAATACTCAATTTCAATCCTCAATCCTCAATCTTCAACCCTCAATCCTCAATTATCAATCCTCAATCCTCAATCCTCAATCTTCAATCCTCAATACTCAATCTTCAATCCTCAATCCTCAATCCTCAATCCTCAATCCACAATCCTCAATCCTCAATCCTCAATCCTCAATCCTCAATACTCAATCTGCAACCCTCAATACTCAATCCTCAATCCTCAATGCTCATTCTTCAATCCTCAATACCCAATCCTCAATCTTCAATCCTCAATCCTCAATCCTCAATTCTCAATCCTCAATCCTCAATCCTCAGACCTCAAACATCAATATTCAACCCTCAGTTTTCGTCCTCAATCCACAACCCTCAATCCTCAATCCTCAATCTTCAATCATCAATATTCAATCTTCAATCCTCAATCCTCAATCCTCAATCCACAATCCTCAATCCTCAATCCACAATCCTCAATTCTCAATCCTCAATCCTCAACCCTCAGCCCTCATCCTCCATCATCAATCCTCAACCTCAATCCTCAATCCTCAATCCTCAATCCTCAATCTTCAATCCTCAATCCTCAATCCTCAATCCTCAATCCTCAATCCTCAATCCTCAATCCTCAATACTCAATACTCAATCTTCAATACTCAATCCTCAATCCTCAATCCTCAATCCTCAATCCTCAGACCTCAAGTATCAATACTCAACCCTCAGTCCTTGTCCTCAATACACAACCCTCAATCATCAATCCTCAATCTTCATTCATCAATATTCAACCTTCAATCCTCAATCCTCAATCCTCAGTGTTCAATCCTCAATACCCAATCATCAATCTTCAGTCCTCAATCCTCAAGCGTCAATCCTCAATCCTGAACCCTCAACCCTCAATCCTCAGTCCTCAAACCTCAATCCCTAATCCTCAATCCTGAATCCTCAATCTTCAGCCCTTAGTCCTTTTAAATCAATTGTCAATCCTCAGTCCTCAATAGAATATCCTCAATTCACCGTTTTCAATACTCAATCCCCATTCTTCACTCTTCAAATCTCAATCCACAAATATCAATTCTCATCACTAAACCATCAACACTCTGTCCTCAATCTTCAATACTCAATCCTCAGTCCTCAACCTTCAATCCTCAATAATGAATCTTCAATCATCAATCCTCAATCCTCAATCCTCAATCTTCAATCCTGAATATTCAATCCTCAGTCCCCAATCCTCAATCTTCAATCCTCAGTCCTCAATCCTCAATCCTCAATCCTCAATACTCAGTCCTCAGTCCTCAAACCTCAATGCTCAATCCTCAATACTCTATCATCAATCCTCAATCTTCAATACTCAATACTCAATCCTCAATGCTCAATCCTCAATCCTCAATCATCAATCCTCAATCTTCAACACTCGATCCTCAACCCCAATGCTCAATACTCAACCATCAACGCTCAATTCTCAATACTCAATAGAATATCCTGAATTCTCAGGATTCAATACTCAAACCTCAAACCTCAACCCTCAGCCCTCATCCTCCATCTTCAATCCTCTATCCTCAATCCTCAATCTTCAATCCTCAATACTCAATCTTCAATCCTCAATCCTCAATCCTCAATCCTCATTCTTCAATCCTCAATACACAATCCTCAATCTTCAATCCCCAATCCTCAATCCTCAATTCTCAATCCTCAATCCTCAATCCCCAGACCTCAAACATCAATACTCAACCCTTAGTCCTCGTCCAAAATCCATAACCCTCAATCCTCAATCCTCAATCTTCAATCATCAATACTCAGTCTTCAGTCCTCAATCCTCAATCCTCAATCCTCAATCCTCAATCCTCAATCTTCAATCCTCAATCCTCAATCCTCAATCCTCAATTCTCAATACTCAGTCCTCAATTCTCAGTCCTCAAACCTCAATCCTGAATCCACAATCCTGAATCCTCAATCTTCAGACCTCAGTCCTCAACAATCAGTCGTCAATTCTCAGTCCTCAATAGAATATCATCAATTCACACATTTCAATACTCAATACTCAATCTGCAATATTCAGATCTCCATCCACAAACATCAATTCTCATCACTCAACCCTCAACACTCAGTCCCCAATCCTCAATCTTCAATCCTCATTCCTCAATCCTCAATTCTCAATCCTCAATCCTCAGTCCTCAGACCTCAAACCTCAATTCGTCAACTCTGAGCCCTCATCCTCAATCCTCAATCCTCAATCTTCAATCCTCAATCCTCAATCCTCAAGCCTCAATGCTCAATCCTCAATCCTCAATCCTCAGTCCTCAAACCTCAACCCTCAACCCTCAATTCTCAATCCTCAATCTTCAATCCTCAATCCTCAATCCTCAATCCTCAATCCCCAATCCTCTATCCTCAGGCATCAATACTCAATCTTCAATACTCAATCCTCAATACTCAATCCTCAATCCTCAATCCTCAATCATCAATCTTCAATCCTCAATACTCAATCTGCAATCCTCAATCCTCAAACCTCAATCCTCAATCCTCATTCTTCAATCCTCAATACCCAATCCTCAATCTTCAATCCTCAATCCTCAATCCTCAATCCTCAATCCTCAATCCTCAATCCTCATTCTTCAATACTCAATACCCAATCCTCAATCTTCAATCCTCAATCCTCAATCCTCAATTCTCAATCATCAATCCTCAGTCCTCTGTCCTCAAACCTCAATCCTCAACCCTCAGCCCTCATCCTCCATCCTCAATCCTCAATCATCAATCCTCAACCTTATATCCTCAATATTCAATCTTCAATCCTCAATCCTCAAACCTCAATCTTCAATCCTCAATCCCCATTTCCCAACCCTCAATCCTCAACCCTCAGATCTCATCCTCAATACTCAATTCTCAATCCTCAATCATCAATCCTCAATCTTCAATCCTCAATCCTCAATACTCAATCCTCAATCCTCAATCCTCAAACCTCAATCCTCAATCCTCAATCCCCATTTCCCAACCCTCAATCCTCAACCCTCAGATCTCATCCTCAATACTCAATTCTCAATCCTCAATCATCAATCCTCAATCCTCAATCCTCAATCTTCAATCCTCAATACTCAATTTTCAATCCCCAATCCTCAATTCTCAATCCTCAATCCTCAATGTTCAATTCTCAATACTCTATCTTCAATCCTCAATCCTCAATCCTCAATCCTCAATCCTCAATCCTCATTCTGCAATCCTAAACACCCAATCCTCAATCTTCAAACCTCAATCCTCAACTCTCAATCCTCAATCCTCAATCCTCTGACCTCACACATCAATACTCAACCCTCAGTCCTCGTCCTCAATTCACAACCCTCAATCCTCAATCCTCAATCATCAGTCATCAATATTCAATCTACAGTCCTCAATCCTCAATCCTCAATCCTCAATCCTCAATCCTCAATGTTCAATCCACAATACCCAATCCTCAATCTTCAATCCTCAATCCTCAATCCTCAATCCTCAATCCTCAATACTCAATCCTCAATTCTCAGTCCTCAAACCTCAATCCTGAATCCACAATCCTGAATCCTCAACCTTCAGTCCGCAGTCCTCAACAATCATTCGTCAGTTCTCAATCCTCAATACAATATCGTCAATTCACACCATTCAATACTCAATACTCAGTCTGCAATCTTAAAATCTCTATCCACAAACTTCAATTCTCATCACACAACCCTCAACACTCAGTCCCCCATCCTCAATCTTCAATCCTCAATCCTCAATCCTCAATTCTCAATACTCAATCCTCAGTCCTCAGACCTCAAACCTCAATCCTCAATAATCGATTACCAATCCTAGATCCTCAATCCTCAATCCTCAATCCCCATTCATCAATCGTCAATAATCAATCTCCAATCCTAGGTCCTCAATCCGCAACCCTCAATCCTCAATCCTCAAATCTCAACCCTCAACCCTCAGTCCTCATACTCAATTCTCAATTCTCAATCCTCAATCCTCAATCCTCAATCTTCAATCCTCAATAATCAATCTCCAATCCTCAATCCTCAATCCTCGATACTCAGTCCTCAGGCATCAATACTCAATCTTCAATACTCAATCCTCAATCCTCAATCCTCAATCCTCAATCCTCAACCCTCAATCCTCATTCCTCAAACCTCAATCCTCAACCCTCAGTCCTCATCCTCAATTCTCAATTCTCAATCCTCAATCCTCAATCCTCAATCTTCAGTCCTCAATAATCAATCTCCAATCCTATATCCTCAATCCCCAATCTTCAATCCTTAATACTCAATCTTCAATCCTCAATCCCCAGTCATCAATCTTCAATCCTCAATGCTCAATCCTCAATCCTCAATCCTCAGTCCTCAATCCACAATCCTCAATCCTCAAACCTCAATCTTCAACCGTCAGTCCTCGTCCTCAATCCTCAAACCTCAATCCTCAATCCTCAATCCTCATTCTTCAATCCTCAATACCCAATCCTCAATCTTCAATCCTCAATCCTCAATCCTCAATTCTCAATCCTCAATCCTCAATCCTCAGACCTCAAACATCAATATTCAACCCTCAGTCCTCGTCCTCTATCCACAACCTTCAATCCTCAATCCTCAATCTTCAATCATCAATATTCAATCTTCAATCCTCAATCCTCAATCCTCAATCCTCAATCCTCAATCCTCAATCCTCATTCCTCAATCCTCAATCTTCAATCCTCAATACTCATTCTTCAATCCCCAATCCTCAATTCTCAATCCTCAAGCCTCAATGTTCAATCCTCAATACTCAATCTTCAATCCTCAATCCTCTATCCTCAATCCTAAATCCTCATTCTTCAATCCTCAATACCCAATCCTCAATCTTCAATCCTCAATCCTCAACTCTCAGTCCTCAATCCTCAATCCTCAGACCTCACACATCAATACTTAACCCTCAGTCCTCGTCCTCAATCCACAACCCTCAATCCTCAATCCTCAATCATCAATCATAAATATTCAATCTTCAGTCCTCAATCCTCAATGCTCAATCCTCAAACCTCAATCCTCAATGTTCAATCCGAAATACCCAATCCTCAATCTTCAATCCTCAATCCTCAATCCTCAATCCTCAACTCTCAATAC